>NC_084973.1:31576398-31645041 GCF_963691925.1 Scomber scombrus
ACCACATATATGAATAAACTTCCATTTCCCATCTCTGCCCGTCGCCACTTCCTGTCCTGTTTGTGGCGCCGATGCGGTCGACTCAGCAGTGATTCAGGCCGAAGGAACGAGTGACACAAACCTAAATCTAAAGAGAGGAGCGAGGCGGCTCTTCCTGCTGCTGTTCAGAGGGAGTTCCCTCATGTTTCCACACAGAGCTTCTCATCAGCTCTGTTTGGTTTGTTTGGACTCAGATCCGGTTTGAAAGCGAACGACTGATTAAGCTTCAAGAGTTTCCACTTTTGTTGTTTTTGTTTTTTTTGGTTTAATTGAAGCTATTTGAGCGAAGTGGTCACAGAGGTTGTTATCTTATTCACTGGAGGAATTTATGCAAAACAAGTGTTGCTACAAACAAACTGATTGAAAGAGAAAAGAGAGAAAGAGAAAAGAGAGAAAAGTCCCTCAGCAGGAATTCAAAGTGTAAATTACGTTTTTCAGCTTTAAGACGAGTCCACTTGTCCATTGTCCACAATGTTTCCACTTATTCCTGCTGTCTGATTTTGGATAGTTAAATAATAATAATTATAATAATAAATGTATAATATAATACTACTACTCCTATTATTACGTCTTCTTCTTCTTCTTCTTCTTCTTCTTCTTCTTCTTCTACTACTACTACTACTACTACTCTTCTTCTTCTTCTTCTTCTTCTTCTTCTTCTTCTTCTTCTTCTTCTTCTTCTTCTTCTTCTTCTTCTTCTTCTTCTTCTTCTTCTTCTTCTTCTTCTACTACCACTACTACTACTACTACTACTACTACTACTACTACTTCTTCTTCTTCTTCTACTAATACTACCACTTCTACTCCTAATATTACTACTACTACTACTACTACTAGTACTATTGATAATTTATACTTTATGCTTCATAAACCAAACCAGGTCAGTTTTGAACCAGAAGGATAAAAGTTGCAGGAGGAATAAAATCTCTCTGAAAAGACACAGAGAGCCAATGAAGTGCAGCTAAAACCGGAGTGATCTGCTCACTCTTCCTTGTTAAGTGTCGAGCTGCACAATTTTGACTGAGTTGTAATTTTATAATTGACTGCTCTGGTAGTCAGATCTGTTGTAGCTTTCATTCTTTTTTTGCAGTTTCTTTTTATTTCCCTCTTTCATGCAAAGGTGAGCATATCTAAAGTTCATGTTTGTTTGGACACTGAACACTTGTATTTAATCTATTGATCGCTCAGTGTTAGAACAGTAGGGATTGAGAGTTTGGTTATCATGGCAACGCTCGTCCTCGCCGGAGACCTCGGATGAATGGGAGCGTTATATTTTTTTTTAGGGGGGGGGGGGGGGGGTTGACTCTGCGGATGGAGCGAGGCGGCTGCCCTTGAGCCTTTTTTTTTTTTTTTTGTTATTCAGGGTTTGAGGTGATAGCAGCGCTGCCTCTGTGGTTTGGCTGATAAGCAGCTCTCCTGCTGTCAAGGCCCTCGGCTGCAGCTGTGGTTCGGCCATTATACTGTAGAGGATTTACAACAACAGTCCAGGGGTTCATCTCATCTGTCACACACAGACACACACACACACACACACACACACACACACACACACACACTCTGTTACTGCGGAGGTTACTGAGGTTCAGGCTCTGTTTAAAACACTTGATTTACTTTCACAGTTTTTTTATTTAATCAGCGTTTGCTAAACTTTATTCACATGACTCATCTGGTTTATTGAGTTTTTTGGTAACCTGGTTAGAGGCGAGTTAGTTTACCTTTAGTCAGCGTTGCGCAACGGCTCTCCTTTCTTCTTCTGTGGTGTTTTTGTGTGTGAGAAGACGGTCTGTTTTGAGCATTAATCCAACACACTTCAGTTTGGTTTTTATCAGTGTTTCTCTTCATAATCTCGTGTGAAAGAGGTTGTTCTTGCAGTTTCTGGCTGATATTGAGAGTAGGAGACTGGTGGAGGTGTGCAACATGAATTAAACAGACGTGGTTTGACTGTTTATAAAGCATAAGGTTTAAATTATCACCCAATTCTGTGTTAGACCTTTGTAGCCAACTTATTCCCACAGGTTTTACACTTATATTTTTGTAAACTATGGTCAAGCTCTCATTTAAATTAAAGTATACCGCCTGTTGTCCTCTTGGGTTAAAATTGACCTGAGGACAACAGGATGGACATTATGACATAATAATATCTGTATATCATGTTTTAATCAAGTTTCCAGACAATCAATGAAATAATTGTGAATGGAATAGTTAATCCAGTCATTTAAAAACATGACAAATGAAGTTATTATACTTAATGACATAGATTTTAAAAACATATATATAAAAATCTAATATTGTTTGTTGTTGATTTACTTATTGATTTATGTCGTACAAGCAGAGATATTAACGAGACACACTATAAACACTACAGTGTAGAAAAATACATTTATATATTGTCCAATATAATGGAGACTCACATTTTCAGGTGTCTTAGTTCTGTAATTTGGTGCCACCATAGTTTGAATTGTGTTGTTATTATTGTTTAAAAACTCTTATTTAATACATATTTTAATGCTTGATTCCCCAGATATTATAATCAGTATTTTATCTTAATCCATCAAAGAGAAAACAGGTTGAATCTCCATTTTTTAGGTCCAAAATAGCATTTTACTTTTCAGTCATTTTTTAAATATACACAAGTCTCTTTATGTCCTAACACTTATGATCAATCCTGTTAGTCAATCTACATTTTTACTGTACTGACATTTCTGACATTGTATTGACAAAAAAAATCATCAATTTATTAAAAAACTCTGCAGGTTATGAAATGAAGGTAATTGTTAGTTGCAGCTTTTAAAATTCTCATTTTTTAACGTCTTCTCAGCGTCCAAAACCTTTTGAGCCGCTGTAGAAAACTGTGTCGGTCATTGCTCAGTGCTCCTTTTTCCAAATTCACAGCCATCCTTATTTGAGCTCGTTTCCATGGCGACGCCAAGACACAACAGAGGGACTCAGCCTTGACTTAGATGTTACCGAACAGATCCTGACCAAAAGCAGGCAGTGAAGCAGGAGGGAGAGGAGAGAGGAGAGGGGGGGTGAAGGGAGAGGAGGAGGGGGGGGGGGGGGGGGGGGGTCTTGGAAATGCACTCTGATGACTAACGCTCCCTGGATACACAACCGGAGGCCGTGACGGATGACTGTGGCACGCCAGATTACATGCCATTCCTCCGTCAGGGCCTCCGCAGCTCCTCTCTGCTGCAGCTTAAAAAATGTTCAACAGGCCTCAGAGAGACTCTCGAGGTTCTGTGATAAACTGAGTTATCGACTACAGACAGGAACCTCTCTGTTTTATTATGTAGTATTGGATCCTTACTGGAGGGAATAGATTGACTTTATTGATAAGTGCTGTAACAGTTTATAGTCATAGAAAATGAAATAAGAAGAAGAAAGGCTGCAATCAGAGAATTTGGGCATTTTTTCCTCAAAAGAATGAATTGATTAATTTCCTGCCGATTGATCAATGATTGTTTAATGTGCTGAAGTTATGACTGTGGAGTGTGTTGGACTGTGTGCCGTCTAACCTGCAGGGAACTTTTTTTGAGTATTTTATTAATTTATTACATGTATTTTTGTTTTATTGGCGCAATGTTTGGGTATTTTTGTTTATTTTTTCCTGTGATTACCTTCCTACCTTCCTACCTTCCTTCCTTCCTTCCTTCTTTGCTACCTACCTACCTTCCTTCCTTCCTACCTTCCTTCTTTGCTACCTACCTACCTTCCTTCCTTCTTTGCTACCTACCTTCCTTCCTACCTTCCTACCTTCCTTCCTACCTTCCTACCTACCTTCCTTCCTTCCTTCTTTGCTACCTACCTACGTACGTTCCTTCCTTCCTTCCTTCCTACCTTCCTTCTTTGCTACCTACCTACCTTCCTTCCTTCTTTGCTACCTACCTACCTTCCTTCCTTCCTTCCTTCCTACCTTCCTTCCTACCTTCCTACCTACCTTCCTACCTTCCTTCTTTCCTTGCTTCCTTTCTACCCTATCTATCTATCTATCTATCTATCTATCTATCTATCTATCTATCTATCTATCTATCTATCTATCTATCTATTAATTGTATCACCAGGAAACGTTGTATGATAAAGATCAAGGTTGTTAAAATCAATATAACACAACTGATTTATCAATATCATGGTATATTAGTGCAACACATTGTGTAGAATCGTCATGGCAACGTCTTTAAACTGCTTGTTTTCTGCTAACGGAGCAAAAACCAACAAAAATATTCAACTCATAATAATCGAGAAGCTGGAAGCAGCGAATGATGCTGATGTCGGCATTTTTTACATGAAAACAACTTTATTTATTCCTGTCAGAGTAATTATGTGCAGCTGTACACACACACACACACACACACACACACACACACACACACACACACACACACACACACACACACAAACTAGAGACAGTGAAAAACTATATGTGATTATTAATAAGAAGGTGTAAGTAGCTATTTTAATGGTGATTAATCGGCTAATAATTATATATTTATGCTATTTAACTCCTGGAAACGGTATTTACACACACACACACAAACACACACACACACACACACACACACACACACACCCACCCACACACACACACACATAAATACACTCATACAGATGTTGCAGTTGTTGAAGCGGCTCTTGTTATTACACGTGGCTTCGGGTCTTTTAAAGGAAATGATCAGAAAAGCTTTTTAATCTGTAAGGAGTTTGTTTTGCTGACCAGTTTGATTCTGTAACCCATCGATTAGTTAGTGTTGCGTAACACTCGGCGTGTGCGCTGTGACCGCTGTGTGACAGCTGAGAGCATGAATGAAAACATCATCGTCATCATCACCGGCGCTCCTTTTGTGGCGGTCTGACCCATCTTTGTTTGTGATGTTTACCAGAAAACAACAACAAATCTACAGAGCTCTCATTCATGCAACAAGCGGCTTGTGTTAATTCCCTGTTGGCTATATACAAGCTGCAGCTTGTATTGTAGTGCCAGTTATCCAGTAAGCTCTGTTTAGTAACAAGCTATTGTTTGTTTGTCCCCGGCCGCGCACATGATTCACAAAGTATGACTCAGAGAGTCAAAGAGAGGAGCGCCGGGTCACACAGATGCTCATAATTAAAGGGTTTCGTCCTAAAATTAGATGTTGGACATTTTTAAGTCAAAGTCTCGCACGGTAACGATGGCATCTTTTCTCCGTCTGTAGTTCCCTCTAATCTGCTCAGAACAGATATTTGAAGAGCTTGTTCCAGCAGGAGGAATCTACTACTACTAAAAATAGGAGATATTTAAATGTCAGACAGTCAGTTGAGTTAAATGTCTTCTCTGTTTTGTCTCACAGAGCTCGACGCAGGAGATCGGCGAGGAGGCCGAGGAGGACGCCATCTTCACCATCACGCTGAGGAAGGTGCAGCTTCATCAGTCGGCCAGTAAGGGGCAGCGATGGCTGGGCGTGGAGACGGACTCGGCCCTCAGCCTCTACGAGACCTGCAAGGTGCGGACCATCAAGGCCGGCACGCTGGAGCGGCTGGTGGAGTACATGGTGTCGGCGTTCAGGGGGAAAGACTCCACCTACGTCACCATCTTCCTCTGCACCTACCGATCCTTCGCCACCACCAGGCAGGTGCTGGACCTCCTGCTCAACAGGTACAGTGATGTCTTTACACCTGTGGGTCTCAACCTGTGGCTCATAAGATGATGAGAGGGAGAAGATTATGTGTGTTTTTTAAAAGTTTTATTGAATATTCAGCCATTTTCAGCACACTAGAAGAATTTTGGTGTCTTTTAATAGTTTTCTGTCGGTCAGTATTGATTATTTTTAACACTTGTTTGGCTATAAAATCTTAAAATCTTGACAATCTGAGTCAGAAAAATCACTTCACAGGTTTCACTGCTCACAGCTTTGGTCTAAACTACAGTCATAACCTCTGATATAGTCGTAATGAGCGAGTTTTACACACTGAATATTGTATTTATTGAGTCTTTAACTTATATTCATTGTTTTTTATTCTGGTCTGCAGCTACAGGGCTTTAAACCAACTGATAAATTATAGTAACATAGTCAGAAAGCTGCTTCAAATTCAGTAGCATGTGTAGACAGTGACATTTAAACCTTTGTTAACTTATTTAATACATAACAGGATTTTTAAATACACAATAGTTTCTCTTTTTTGCTTTAAATTGGCAGAAATGCATAAAACAAACTTTTAGAGAGAAACCCTACCAGTGTAAATTGCGTTTAATTAGTATAACACGTTTTTTTTCCTTCTTTTAATGTAGTTATATATTATTTGCAGAACTTCAACCTTAAGTTTAATGTGAGCAGAAAATCAAGAAAATTATGCTTTTTTTCACACAGGGCGCTCTGTTATTTATTTTTCTCTCTTTATGTCATAATTGTAATGTTGCGTCTTCTCTCGTAGGTATGCCAAGCTCCAAAATGTGCCTGCAGCCACAGCACACAGAGTCTCCCAGGACGACTGCACAGAGCTGAGAAAGTAAGCCTGCAGTGTCGAGCTGCCAACATTCATCTCTCATCCTCTTCCTCCTCCTCCTCCTCCTCCTCCTCCTCCTCCTCCTCCTCCTCCGCTTTAAGGGGGTTTTAGTGTCGTTTTTTCTTCACTAGACACCTGTCATACTGGAGGAAGGGGAGGTGGGGGGCATGAACTGATAAAACTGTAATAACTCACTGATGCTTATCAGCTTCAGTTTCACTATAAGCTCGGCTATAATTTACTGTCAGGATAGTTTTTCTTCTTTAAAATGTTCCTTTATTTATTCGGCAGCTTGTTATATAAATACCCGAAATCCATGAAGACAGGGAGAAGCTATCGTGTTAGCAAAGTTAGCATCCACCTCATTTAAATTGAGGCTTATAAGTAGCTGTTGTCTTATTAACAATTGTTGGAAAGACGCCTTGAATCTAATAAGAGACAAGAAACTATGTTTTCAGTTAGCTTTCCTTTAGCTTAATGCTAAAGTAGGGCTAAGATTTTAAGTTTTGGATTCAAGCTAAATGGCTGGAAAACATTGTTAGAAATGCAAAAGCAACAGTTTTTGTTTTGCTTTCATTTAAAATCACTTTTAATATTAATTTTCAGTACAAAAACACAAGTAGAGAGCTCAAGCTAGATGCTAATAGTAGCTCAGAAATGGCTTATTAGCATTGGTAAAGGCCTCAGTACTCCTGCTCCTTTCAGTTTATGTTTACATTAAATTTATATTATTATTTCATCTTCTAACCCTTCGTCTCTCTGTCGTGTTTCAGCACTGTTTCGTCCATCCTGGGTGCGTGGCTGGACCAGTACTCCGAGGACTTCTGGACTCCTCCGAACTACGACTGTCTGCACCAGCTCATGTCGTACCTTCACCTCCACTTCCACGGCTCGGACCTGGAGCGCCGCGCCCGCAACCTGCTGGCCCACTTCTACCGCCGACAGCAGTGTGAGCCTGATCCTGATGGTATGAAGGCAGTAAAGAGGGAAAGGAGAAGGGACAACAGGGCAGGGACCAGTTTGATTTAGAACAAACCAGTTTGTCCTCTTACATGAACGACTGATCACACGTTGTCATATCCGTGGTCGTGAAAGAACAGATTGGACGTACAGTGAGTGATAAGAAGCACGTTAGACCGAGCGCTGAGTGAAATGACAGACAGTTATATCTGATCATAATGGTGTAACTGGTAATAACTGGTAATAATGGTGTAACTGGTAGTAATGGTGTAACTGGTAGTAATAGTATAACTGGTAATAACTGGTAATAATGGTGTAACTGGTAATAATGGTGTAACTGGTAGTAATGGTGTAACTGGTAGTAATGGTGTAACTGGTAATAATGGTGTAACTGGTAATAATGGTGTAACTGGTAATAATGGTGTATCTGATAATAATGGTGTAACTGGTAGTAATGCTGGAACTGGTAATAATGGTGGAACTGGTAATAACTGGTATATCTGGTAATAATGGTGTAACTGGTAATAACTGGTAATAATGGTATATCTGGTAATAACTGGTAATAATGGTGTAACTGGTAATAATGGTGTAACTGGTAGTAATGGTATATCTGGTAATAATGGTGTAACTGGTAATAATGGTATATCTGATAATAATGGTGTAACTGGTAATAATGGTGTAACTGGTAGTAATGGTGTAACTGGTAGTAATGGTATATCTGGTAGTAATGGTGTAACTGGTAGTAATGGTGTAACTGGTAGTAATGGTATATCTGGTAGTAATGGTGTAACTGGTAGTAATGGTGTAACTGGTAGTAATGGTATATCTGGTAGTAATGGCGTAACTGGTAGTAATGGTGTAACTGGTAGTAATGGTATATCTGGTAGTAATGGCGTAACTGGTAATAATGGTGTAACTGGTAGTAACTGGTAATAATGGTGGAACTGGTAATAACTGGTATATCTGATAATAATGGTGTAACTGGTAATAATGGTGTAACTGGTAGTAATGGTATATCTGGTAATAATGGTGTAACTGGTAGTAACGGTATATCTGGTAATAATGGTGTAACTGGTAGTAATGGTATATCTGGTAATAATGGTATATCTAGTAATAATGGTGTAACTGGTAGTAACGGTATATCTGGTAATAATGGTGTAACTGGTAGTAATGGTGTAACTGGTAGTAATGGTATAACTGGTAGTAATGGTGTAACTGGTAGTAATGGTGTAACTGGTAATAATGGTGTAACTGGTAGTAATGGTATATCTGGTAATAATGGTGTAACTGGTAGTAATGGTGTAACTGGTAGTAATGGTATATCTGGTAGTAATGGCGTAACTGGTAATAATGGTGTAACTGGTAGTAACTGGTAATAATGGTGGAACTGGTAATAACTGGTATATCTGATAATAATGGTGTAACTGGTAATAATGGTGTAACTGGTAGTAATGGTGTAACTGGTAGTAACGGTATATCTGGTAATAATGGTGTAACTGGTAGTAATGGTATATCTGGTAATAATGGTATATCTAGTAATAATGGTGTAACTGGTAGTAACGGTATATCTGGTAATAATGGTGTAACTGGTAGTAATGGTGTAACTGGTAGTAATGGTATAACTGGTAGTAATGGTGTAACTGGTAGTAATGGTGTAACTGGTAATAATGGTGTAACTGGTAGTAATGGTATATCTGGTAATAATGGTGTAACTGGTAGTAATGGTATAACTGGTAGTAATGGTGTAACTGGTAGTAATGGTATATCTGGTAATAATGGTCTAACTGGTAGTAATGGTATATCTGGTAATAATGGTAGTCGTCAATCAGCACACGTTAGACTGAGCGCTGAGTGAAATGTTTAAAATCTCACAGAGAGGGGGGGAGGCGGAGGGGGAGGAAGTTAAAACACCGAGGTCAGAAAACAAGATGAGAGATTTGAAGCGGAAGCAGGAACTGTGTTTTAAAGTTGAGCTCAAGTTGAAGCTGTGTAGTAAAAATATGTTTTTTTGTTAATATCTCTTCAGGGGAACACATTGGCTGCCCTTTCGCCACGCAGGAAGAGAGCGGCTTTGAGGACGAACTTCCTGCTTTTAGTTTCCTGTCGTTTGACCCCATCATGGTCGCGGAGCAGTTCACGCTCATGGACGCGGTACGGATGTTTGATTTATTTATGTGTCCATGTGGTTTAGTTTAAATTTAAAGGGGTTAAAATGTGAAAATAAACGTATGAATAACTTGCACACATTCTTTTTTTGTGGACTCAGCATCAAATTTCTGCTTTTAATCCATTTAGAGAGAATATATTAGAGGATTATGGCAAAAATGTCTAAGTGGTGTAACCATAAAAACTTTGTACCAAATAATACAACTTGCTTAAAAACAGTAAATTCTCAATGAAACACCATATCAACTAGTTTGGCATGATCTTACATTATAACTTTTATATTAAATAAAGGTAATGGAATACAATTGTTCTAAATATTACATTTACTCTGGTAACCATGGAGATCAGGAACTGTTTCATTCTTCAATAAACTGATGATTAAACTTGACTTTAACAGCTTTTGGATGTTTCTCACACACATCTGAAGCTTTACAGTCATTTGATTTCCAGCTTTTCAGACAGCTGTCGGGTTTCAGGGCGTTTCAGTCCTCAATGAAAAGAGACTTTTTCTATCTTTCCTGTCAAAGTTACTTTTTCATGATGTGCAGGACTTTCAGCCGGGACTGTTTTTAATCTGATATTTTAGAGTCAGCTCCAAAAAAGCCTTTTAAAACCACATATGTTTAAAGCAGAAAGCAACTAAAAGAATGCTTATTGAATCTACCATCAAGGAGAATTTTTAAACAGGTACTTGATTATTTTAGTTTTACATATCTATACAGTTGAAGAAGTCAAAGGACAAAGAGTAAGAGGCTAATAAAACAGACCTTTACCTATGAAATTGTTGATTACCTTTTAAAACTACAAAAAACATTTAGTCTAACTCACCCAAAACCATTATTTTAACACAGTTTTCATTCTTTTTTTTTAGTAAATTGTTCACATTTCTCTTCATCACAGAACATCACACTCTATAAACTCCTGGACATTTGTGGCAAAACTTATTTTATAGACAATTTATACAAAAATTCTGGCATTTTTCTGTTTTTAACTAATCACTAATGTCCCTAAATCTGTTAATATCTGTTTTACTGGCGTATATATCATCACCAGTATGGCCCTATTTCAGTTTATTTGATGTGTATCCATACTTAGTTAACCTGCAGGATTATGTACTGTATCCCATCAATCCTCAGTACAACCTTTTTTTAATATAGGCCTTCAACAGTTAGTCAATATTATTACTATGTGCTATTTTGATTATCAGTTATTCATTTAGAGTCATTTTTTTAAAGAAGAAACTCTTAAAATGTGTGAATAACTTATATTCTTGTCTTATTTTACTACTGACGTCTAGCTGGTGTGACTTCCTCTCTCTTCTGCTCCACTGACATGTAAATTTCCAACTTTTTTAATTAATAAAGTTTCTTTCCGTCTCCGTTTCTTCCTCCGTCCAGGATCTGTTTAAGAAGGTGGTGCCCTACCACTGCCTGGGGGGGATTTGGTCTCAGCGAGACAAGAAGGGGAAGGAGCACCTGGCTCCCACCATCAGAGCCACCGTGGCCCAGTTCAACTCCGTCACCAACTGTGTCATCACCACCTGCCTGAGCAACCCGACGCTGAAGCCCAACCAGAGGGCTCGGCTGCTGGAGAGATGGATCGACGTGGCGCGGGTGAGCAGCCACAGTTTGGTGGATTTATTTTTAGATGTTGAAACATTTGAAGCAGCAAAGTTTGTGGTGTCTCCGTGTCTGATTGGATCGTTGTTCGTGTTGCGTTCAGGAGTGTCGGATCCTGAAGAACTTCTCCTCGCTGCGAGCCATCCTCTCCGCTCTGCAGTGCAACGCCATCCACCGCCTGAAGAGGACCTGGGAGGAAGTGTCAAGGTAGGGTTTTAACTTCCTCGCAATGAAATTCACATAGCTGAGGATACAAAAGCACCTTGTAATTAAGCAGCATGCTCCGTTTCTTTCTTTCTTTCTTTCTTTCCTTCTTGCGTCGGTCTTCAGGGAGAGTTTCCGCACCTTCCGCGAGCTGTCCGAGATCTTCTCAGACGACAACAACTACTCTCTGAGCCGAGAGCTGCTGGTGAAGGTGAGTCACGGCTTCTCCACAGACAGACACAGACAGACACAGACCCCCAAAACAAGCAGATAGCAACTCATTAGCAACCTCAAAATCACATGTTGGAGCTTGTTAAAAATCCTTGTGTGAAAATGAGGGCAACCCAGTTTTTCTCACATACTATTTTATGCATTATCTGTGCTCACAACTTATATTATAATAATATTATGTGGATATCCATGATGTAATCTGGGAAATAATTATTATAATATCAAGATACTGAAGCTCGTACAGTGAGCAAGGCTTACACACAGATCGCACGTACCCTGTTTCAATGAAAATTGTACATTTGAGTGTCATACAGACGAGTTAAATGTGTCAAAATGATGAATTGAATCTCAATTTGCATGTTACATATTTACATATTTACATGTTTGCTGTGTCAGTCGGTGCATTCGGCTCGCTCATGCAACAGTTCACGACTCATCTCTACGTAACTAGAGATGGGAATTGATAAGATAAGTTATTGATATCACCGCCGTTATCTATTCTGCTTATCGGTCCGATTCTTTATCAAGCCATTTATCAATTCCTTGTCATACACAGGTTTTCAGTGACAGCCATTATTTATCAATGACTGTTTATGATGACAGATATATGAAACAGGGACTGATACAATACCAATGGATCGGACAATTTGGAACCGGTTCTCCATGGTTCCCATCCCTAAATATAACAATGAGTTTGTGTGGTGCAGCTGGTTTTAATTCAGTAATGTGTAAATCTGCAGTTACGTTATGATTGAGGGTAAATTTGAACTTGTACAGCTGGCTCCAGAACAGCCTTACAGTAAATATAACAGTATATCAAAGTGTGCCTTGACTGATAATCAGATAAAGTACCAGAAAAATAATACCTTTATTTATATAACACCTTTCAAAGCATGCTTCACAGAGCATTGGAAGACAAGAAAATTAAAGCAACACGAAATAAAATCACTCAGAGTCCAAGTACAGAGTGTTAAAATAAATAAAATAGATAATGAATTGCAGGCTGTAACTGGAGGGAATGAAAAGCCTGTCTGTGCAAATGTGTTTTAAGAGGAGACGTCAATGTTAATGAGAAAGAAAAGACTCATTATACAAACATCTTCATGCCTGTAGAGTAGTGAATTAACCTTAAAACCGTCTTTATAACCCAAACAAATCAATTAATTAATCTACACGAGTTACGTAACAGCCGTAAGAGGCCGACGCCAGCAGGATGTTCGGCTCGGTGCTCGATGACCCGTCCCATCGATGCGACTTCCTCACATCTGTCTCAGTGCAGCTGCAGAGAGAAAACATCCTGTAAAAAGGAAGCAAGAACATCTCGAACCCACGTCGGTCTGGATCAGGATCGCAGCGTCCGCGTATTACTCACGATGTGCCGGGTGGTGCTCCGTGCAGCTGACAGATCGCTGTCATCGTTAACGTGATTTACGGAGGTTAATGCGGAGAGGCGTCGACACCCGCTGAGTGTTTTGCAACTAGTCGGTACAAAGACAGCAGGAGGGAACAGAGAGACGTGAGCGAGCAGGAAATGAGACTTTTACACTGCTGCTGTCATAATGAGAAAAATATCAACACTGAGAAAACATCAAAAAACTACAATTATGTTATTATTACATTTTACACAGTTTTATCTCTCATGTGCGTTAGTATTATAAGTTTTAACCTTCCTGTCGTCCTCCCGGGTCAAATTGACCCCGTATTTTTTGAATGTTCCTTCTTTCCTCCTTTCCCTCCTTCCTTCCGTCTGTCCTTCCTCCCTCCCTCCTTCTCTCTCGCTTTCCTTCCTTCCTTCCTTCCTTCCTTCCTTCCTTCCTTCCTTCCTTCCTTCCTCCCTCCCTCCTTCTCTCTTTCTTTCTTCCCCCCTACCTTCCTCCCTTCCTTCTTTCCTCTGTCCTTCTTTCCTTCCTTCCTCCCTTCCTCTTTTCCTTTCTCCCTCCCTCCCTTCCTTCCTTCCTTCTTTCCTTCCACCTAACCCTAACCCTTCCACCCTCCTACCTTCCTCCCTTCCTTCTTTCCTCCCTTCCTTCCTTACTTCCTTCCTTGCTCCCTCCCTTCCCTCCTTCTTCCTCCCTTGCTTCCTTGACTTGAGGACAACAGGAGGGTTAAATAGTGTTTGAATTAGTTTTAAACATTTAAAAATAGTCGTGAACATGAGAACTCGACCAGAACTTGTTAACTTGTTTGTAAGTTTGGTGACAAACGTGCAAAATAGGAAACTTACCGGTTTACAAACATGTTGAAAATGATGGAATATATTACGTAATATAACCTGGTGTCTCTCTCTCTTTGATATCTTTGTTTGTTTGAGGACGTTTTATACAATTTTTCCCTCAGTTTGACGTTATAAACTAAACTTGTTTGTTAGTTGGTGACAAACGTGCAAAATAGGAAATTTACTGACTTACAAACATGTTGAAAATGATGGAATATATTTTGATATAATATAAATATGTTGACTGTCAGAGACTCTCTTCAGTATTTCTGCTTGTTTAAAGGCTTTTTTATACTATTTTTCCATGAATGTGATGTAGTAACTTGATTTGTTAGATATTTAATTCACAAAATTTGGCAAAAAATAGATACTCCAATATCAGTAAACACTTTTACAATATATAAAATGTATTTTAAAACATACTTCAGGTAATTAAATGGCAGTAACAGCAGAGAGAGAGAGAGACGGGGAACATCATAGAACAAATATTCACTGCCAGATTCTAACTTTCATAGATTATGTGTTATGTGTTTCAATAATTAGACGAGTAGAGTAGCGTCTCCCAATAATTATAAATATAAATAACTGAATATGTGTTGTGATATAAAGCTGCATATACTATAGAGGATTTTATACCAGTCGCCCATCAAACACAGCCTAAAAATCACAATGTGTTAGTTCGTCTCTCAATACGTTCTGACTTCCCTTTTCTGATTGCGCAATCAGCTTTAAGCAACGTTTTCTTAATAAATGTGAAAGTCTTAAAAAAGCAGGTCACAAATATATAATTCCATCTTTTAATAAGCTCAGTAATTCTCTAAAACAGCTGGTCTCTGTAATTTTATAGCAAACAATCAGCAGAAAACAGTTATAGCATTTATCAGGGTCTACTTTCAGCGGCGGATGAATCTACATATGTTGCTCTAGTGAAAGGAACTATTTCAGGCAGCTGGACGATGTTTTTGGGATTTAAAACAAAATCAACTGCAGCGTGTGTGTTCATGTTAATAAAGGAACATGTCAGTCAGTGCAGCTGTGATGCTCGCTGACGTTATTTTTGGACGAAGAAGACGCTCTACGGCTCACAGAGGAATAAGATTTATCAGGCGTGGTAGAAGGATCGGTTCTTTTATAAACTGATGTCTCAATCTTCAGATAGGCACGTCTTAAGATAGGCATGCATGAACTCGTCTCTACATTTATTATCTTTTTATAAACATATCGCTGATGTAACGCAGTGTGAACGCCCCGGAGCTCCCTCTGAGGGAATCCCTGCTGACGTCAAAGGGAGGAAACCTTTGGCAGGTG
Organism: Scomber scombrus; assembly: GCF_963691925.1. Lineage (NCBI taxonomy): Eukaryota > Metazoa > Chordata > Actinopteri > Scombriformes > Scombridae > Scomber > Scomber scombrus. The sequence continues at coordinate 31,591,618 of NC_084973.1, forward strand.
CAGATAACAGCTCTGACCCACTTCATGTGTAAAAGGAGACTTCAGGGCGTCGCCTCGCTCTCTCTCTCTGGCTCTATCTGCTCGGGCCAGGCGGCTGCGTTTTTGCTCGGCTCGGTTGGCTCGTGTTACTCGGGGGCTGCAGAAGGCCTCTCAGTATAGTTACATCACTGAGGAATGTGACCGGGGGAAAACGCTCAGAGGTGGATTTTCTCTCACTTCTTTTTTTTTTTCTTTTTTCTTTTCTCTGAAGTCGCTCTCGTAGCCTCGCAGCAAGAACTGTGTTGAAGGAAAAGAGGATCATGTTCACGCTCTGTAATTACAGACATCCCACAAGCACAGTGATGTTTGAAAGACTTTTATGTTCTTTCTGGGCTAAAAGAGGAGCGCAGGAAATGAAAAAATGTGTAAATGTTTAACACAGCAACAAATTAAAAGAGAAGGTTTAAGTTCACGATGCCACAATTCTCTGTTGAAGCTTTTTAAAAGACTTGTGAAATGTTCCTGTATGATTGATAACCCAAAAAACCTGAACGCTGAGCCTGCAACTCTCCAACATCCAGCTGCACGCTTCAGCTACTCATGAAAAACTTGTAGTGACAATTTAATTCATGCATCCTTTGATTTAGCATCAGATTTAATTTCTCAGCTTGGGCTTGGAGACATTTCTAAACATAAAGCATGTGTTATAGTGTTTGAAACATTTTGGTTTATGAGGCAGAAAGAATCTTAGCAAAGAAATGGTGCTGAGTTGCATTATGGGAAATGTAGGATACAGTTTTTATGGGAGGGGGGGTTGACCCATATAAGCGACGAAAATTCATGACCAGTCTTTTCAGTGTCTCAAAGTTTCATGTCACACTATACTGTTGGGTTACTTAAAGCATCAGGAAGTTGCTTTTAAAGTCAATGCTGCCATCTGACTGTTGATTTTACTGTAAATATTTCTCTCATTGTGGATTCAGAGCTTTTTGTTGGAGTTTATCGGTTAATATTTACAGTCAAATTAGCAACAGAGTGAGCACAATCTTTTAGGAAATCAGGCATTATTGCAATATTTTTTGTAATGTTTTTGGTCTATATAACCTACCTGATTGTGTTCATGTAGACTAAAATGTTGTAGGTAAATATACAAACAATAAGAAGGAGAAGAGGAGCTTGTTCTGCCTTCTTACAAACCTGTTACACATTCAAACATAATGAGATATTTTAAAGTCTAAACTATTTTGCAGCTGCACCAGTTTTTAAAAATTGACACTGATGGAAAACAATCAAATATCACTATCAAGCCTTAGAAACACATGCTGTTGGCTTACTTTTATTGTTATATATGTGTAGATTTGAAAACCTGCAGCATTAAATCTGCCATTTAATGTGGATATACTCTGTTGTTTTTATCTGGCAGGAGGGCACTTCCAAGTTCGCCACTTTGGAAATCAACCCCAAACGAGCTCAGCGGAGACACCAGCAGCAGAGAGACCTGGTGAGTCCAACAAGCAACACTTTCTACTTACTTTAAAATCATTAACAGAGGGATGATTTTCATTGGTAGTGGTCTAAATATTCATGGACATTCAGCTCTGGCAGCTGCCTTTAAACACTGAGATCATTTAACAGCATTTAGCTCCTGCAGCATCAATTTAGCAGCAACAGCTCCATCTAGTGGCCGGAAGAAAACACTGCAGTCTGAGTTTATGTTGAATATTTAGTCTGTTCTTGCTGTTGCTTTTTGCATGATTCATCCTGTCCTGAAAGAAGGAGCTTATGTTTTTAAATAATATGACATACATATTATCTCTATGAATCACAGTTTTTAATGTTATAACCTGTGACTCTTCCTCTGTGAACAGGGAGTGATGCAGGGGACGATTCCCTACCTGGGAACCTTCCTGACGGACCTAGTGATGATGGACACTGCCATGAAAGACTACACTGAGGTCAGACTGCTGTGTAGCTCTATATTTATACTGTGATAAGTTTGTTTTTTTAAATCTTCTATAAGAGATTATTATGTTTATACTGTGACTCATGTTGTTGTTTTTTGTGTCATATTTCAGGGTGGTCTGATCAACTTTGAGAAGAGAAGAAAGGTAAATGTGTTTTCTTGTTTGAGGTTTAATTATCTGAAAAACTGTTAGATCTTAGTGCTGCAATGATTAGTCAATTAATTAATTGGTTGCTGACTATTCAATTAGTTGCCATGGTGATTATCAATTAATCATTTTGAGTCCAAAATCTCTGATTCCAGCTTCTTAAATGTGAATATTGTCGGGCTTCTTTGGTCCTCTGTGACAGTAAACTGAATATCTTGTTGAGTTAAGGACAAAATGAGACATTTGAGGATGTAATCTTGGATTTGAGGAAACATTTTTCACCATTTTCTGACATTTATTGGACCAAATAACTAATCGATTGATCAAGAAAATGATCAACAGATGAATTGATAATGAAAATAATTGTTAGTTGCAGCCCTACTAGAAATTAAAACAATGAATATGAACATATGTAGGTGGAAAAAAAGCTTATAGAAAGCAGATCTGAGCTCACAACAAGACGACGAATGAAAACCTGACAACTCATTTCTTCTCCTTCCTGTTCCCCTCTTTTCCCGTCTCCGCTCCGCTCTCCACCTGCAGGAGTTTGAGGTGATCGCTCAGATCAAACTGCTCCAGTTGGCCTCCAACAACTACAGTTTCACTCAGGACAGCCACTTCAGAGAGTGGTTCGCAGGCGTGGAGAAGCTCAGCGAGGCCGAGAGGTCAGTCGGTCTCACTCTCCGTTCAGTAGCATCACTTAACCTTCCTGTCATCCTCCCGGGTCAAATTGACCCCGTCGGTTTTGACTGTTCCTTCTTTCCTCCCTTCCTTCCTTCCTTCCGTCTGTCCTTCTTCCCTCCCTCCTTCTCTCTTTCTTTCCTTCCTTCCTTCTGTCCTTCCTTCCTCCCTCCCTCCTTCTTTCCCTCCTTCCTTCCTCTCTTCCTTCTTTCCTCCCTCCCTCCTTCTCTCTTTCTTCCTTCTTTCCTTCCTTCCTTCCTCTCTCCTTTCCTTCCTTCTTCCTTCCTCCTTTCCTTCCTTCCTCCCTCCTTTCCTTCCTTCTTCTTTTCCTTCCTTCTTCATCCCTTCCTTCCTTCCGTCCTTCCTCCCTCCTTTCCTTCCTTTTCCTCCCTTCCTTCCTTCCTCCCTCTTTTCCTTCCTTCTTTCTTTCTTCCTCCCTTCCTTCCTTCCTCCTTTCTTCCATCCTTCTCCCTCCCTCGAGGACAACTGCAGGATACTGCAGGATTTCTTGGTACTGAAATGACTTTGAGTGACTGTCTTGTCTCGCCGATGAGATGAGTTTAAATTAACTTTGTCTGCGTCCTGACTTTCTGTTCCCGCAGCTATAATCTGTCCTGTGAGATCGAGCCTCTGTCGGAGTCGGCCAGCAACACGCTCAGAGCCAAGAAGAACGGAGGAATCATGAAACGCTGGAGCGAGTGAGTGACATACAGAGAACTTTCATTATAATACTCACTAATAATCATAACATAGCTCAAACAGCGCCCACATTTATAATATTATACATACTTAAATGTACCGTAAATTCCGGAATATTGAGCGCATCTGAATATAAGCCGCACCAACTAAATACATTTAAAAAAAAATTGTACATATATACGCCGCACTTGTCTATAAGCCGCAGGTGTCCACGTTGTAACATGAGTGAACCTTACCTCTGAAAGCTTTTGTCGTCTTTTTGCATTGAGTCTCCAACGTCTCACCATCGATTTCTTTGATGCCAAGCTTACGTGCAGCAGCTCTATTTCCTTCTTCTACAGCCAGATCGGTTGCCTTTAACTTAAAAGCTGCATCATATGCATTTCTTTGTGTGTTTTCCATGATGAGGGTGTGTGCATGATGCGCAAAATGACTGTTCAAAACCATAGACTGTTCAAAACATAGTCAAACTAGCGTCTTCCTCGGCGCATTATCTCCTCAACCTGTCTGTCTCGCTCTCGCGCTTCCTGCTAGAGCGCCCCCTGGAGGCCGTTAGCTTGTAAAACTCTATAGATTAGGCGCATCATTGTTTAGTCAGCAGGGTTCAAAGCGTGTGAAAAAAGTAGCGGCTTATAGTCCGGAATTTACAGTACATAAATGTTTGGCTGAACTTCTCCGTTATTGTGTCTCGTCGTCTCCAGCCGGCAGCTGACGGAGGCCGGCTCCAGCAGCGCTCCAGGCTCTCATTCCAAGTCCTTCGACCACTCGCATTACAGACCGTACCAAGGAGGCGGCGGTGGCGGCGGCGGGGGGGACAGCGGCGACGCCCTCAGCGTCACCTCCGTCAGCTCCAGCGGTTCCGACCTGGAGGACGTAAACCCAAGCTTCCTGTCCGATTCCCCCGAGGGACACGAGAGGAAGGTGAGGAAGAAAGATGCAAGAAAGGAGTCACCGCAAAAACTTACCAAGACTCTGGTATTTATACGAAATACAACAACATTTTACTGGTTGTTAATGTCACAAAATCGGGTAACAATTCATATTTTTAAGCAGGTTGTTTTGTTCAGCTGTGTGACTTTCTGTGTGTCTGTTTCTGTTTTTTTTTTTTTTATCCCTCTCAAGACGTCGACACCTTCAGTGAAACTTTCTGTCTCTGCTTTGGGGAGAGATGCTCCGCCAGCAGACGCGACCTCAACGGTAAGAATAACTTGGCAAAACTGAAGAGAAACGATGTTGCCTAGCTTCCTTCTTTCCTCCCTCCCTCCTACCTTCCTTCCTTTCTTCCTTCATTCTGTCTTTCCTTCCTCTCTCTTTCCTTTCTTCCTTCATTCTGTCCTTCCTTCCTCCCTCCCTCCTTCTTTCCTTCCCTTCCTCCTTCCTTCTTTCCTCCCTCCCTCCTACCTTCCTTCCTTCCTTTCTTCCTTTCCTCCCTCCCTCCTTCTCTCTTTCTTTCCTCCCCATTACCTTCCTTCTTTCCTCTGTCCTTCTTTCCTTCCTTCCTCCCTTCCTCTTTTCCTTTCTCCCTCCCTCCTTCCTTCTTTCCTCCCTCCCTCCTACCTTCCTTCCTTTCTTCCTTTCCTCTCGTCTTTCCTCCCTCCTTTCCTTCCTTCCTTCCTTCCAAAAGAAACTGAAAATACATAATTGTTCATTAATCGTAATCGAGGTTAAAAGTTCAATTAATCGTTATTTAGATTTTTGCCATAACCGCCCAGCCCTAGAATGAATAATGAAAGTCATATTTTAGTTGTATCCTATGCTGATGCTCTCCTCTCTGCTGTGGTTCAGTTCTGGGAGTGCACGTCGCTGTCGTCTCTCGACACGTCGGGGATGGGCTCCAGCTCCGGCTCGGCCTCGGGCTCCAGCAGCGCCTCGTCCTCCTCCGTCTCCTCCTCCACACCGATGTCGGCATCGCGCTCACACAAACGCTCGGTGTCGGCGGTGTCGAACTACTCGACTCTGTCGCTGCCGCTGTACAACCAGCAGGTGGACGACTGCTGCATCATCAGGGTCAGCCTGGACGTGGAGAACGGAAACTTGTACAAGAGCATCCTGGTGAGGACAGAAATTCATCTAAAAAGATAAATTAGATCACTTATCGGCTACATGTAACTGCTGTGTTACAGCTAGAAACCCCTTAAAGGTTCTAGAAGTCACTAAACAGGTTGTACAAGTTGCTTGGACATTGAGGAGGTTCTAGCGGCCGTGTTTTTGCAGTCCTTGGGAAGTTCTAGGTGTCCTTTAAGAGGTTCTATTGGTCCTTCATTTATCACCCATCTGTAGAGAGGAGTTTCTAGATGTCTGTTAGGAGGTTGTTGTGATTCTTCAGGAGGTTCTAGTGGTCACTTAGAAGGTTCTAGCTGTCCATTAGATGGTTCCTCCCTTTAGGAACATCGAGTTGTCGCTGGTATTAGAGGAGAACATGGGGCTAAAATGTTGTTTGTTCCAACAAAACGAAAACATGTCTGTCTTCTCTTTGTGTACCGTCTCTGCTTTTTCTACCTGCTGTCTGGGAGTGTATGATCAGTCTGTGTTGGGTGTGTATTCAGTGTGTATTTGGTGTGTAATTGGTCTGTGTTGGGTGTGTATTCAGTGTGTGTTTGGTGTGTAGTGTATCAGGGGAGCAGTCTCTCAGTGATCAGCAGTAAACCGGCGTTCAGCTTTCGTCTTTTCCTCTAAACTCTACAAACAGCTGTTTCTTTCAGCATCCAGCCTTTAACGTTTAGCTTCAACGCTTAGCATTTAGCTTCAGAGTGTAGTGTGTGTGTGTGTGTGTGTGTGTTTGTGTGTGTGCGTGTGTGTGTGTGTGATTAGCAGCTACTTTAATCTGCTAATGGCTGTTTATGGCCGCAGGCTAAACGCATCACACACACACCTGGGACTGTGTGTGTGTGATGTCTTTATCTTGTCTGTCTGTGTGTGTGTGGAGGAGAGGAGGGATGATTGACAGCTCCCATCAGGACCCTGCCTCCTCCTGTCACAGTAATACATCCATCTCTCTCTTTCTGTACCTGTCTCTCTCTCTCTCTCTCTCTCTCTCTCTCTCTCTCTCTCTCTCTCTCTCTCTCTCTCTCTCTCTCTCTCTCTCTCTACCTGTCTCACTCTCTCTACCTGTCTCTCTCTTTCTCTCTGTCTGTCTGTCTATCTATCTTTAATTTTTCTCTATTATCACAGTGATGATATGAGACCCATTTCACAACTTTCGGCCACTTCTCAACATCTTCCTCAGCAAATGTTTAATTAGTTGTCATGGAGATGATTGAGTCACATGATGACCTCAGTGTGAACCTTCAGTCACATGATTACAGGTGGTTATGTCTCTGAGGTTAGATCAGTTGCTTTAGGATTGAAGCTGACTAAAAACAGAACCAGTAAATATCAGAAATATTGTCAAAAGAGACAAAGAATTTAAGTAATCGTTCATCAATACTTTAATTAAAATTATCAAAAACATAATGAAATGAGTGTGTAGTTGTGAGACTTTATGTAAATCGTTCTTTTTTTCTATTAAATATTTAGTTCAAAAGCTCTCTGGCAGGTTTTGGGAGAAAAACAAACTCCAGTTTTTTGGTTTACTGCAGAGATCTCATTATTTCTGAGAGTCAAAAATCAAAGAATACAAATTCAGGTGTTTGATTATTTCTCCGAGGAATCATTTATACAGAATATAAAATTAGATTTTAGTTTTCAGCCTTTTTAAACTAAGTGAAAGTCAGATTTTTATGTTTTTCTAATCTGGTAAACAATATTTAATCAGTTATGAACAGATCTGGTTTCAGTCTCATTTCAACATGTTGTGATAAATCCTTTAATTTTAGGTTTGATGTTTTGTTCTTTCTCACGATTCAGGTGACGAGTCAAGATAAGACTCCGGCGGTCATCAGGAAAGCGATGATCAAACACAACCTGGATCGAGAGAAGACCGAGGAGTACGAGCTGATGCAGAAAATCTCTGAGGACAAAGGTGAAAACTAAAAAACAGACGCTGACCAGAGCTCTGCAGATGATCGGCACAGTCAGATGGGAATAGAGAGTCTTAAAATTTATATTTTCAGTTGTATATTACAAAGAAATGTCTCTCTTTCTCTGTCTGACTGTGTAATTTATCCATTTGTCTCATGTGTTACAAGATAAGCAACGATCAGACATCAAACAATCTGATGTAGGATTCTTTAAAAGCTCATAAATATATATCAGATCTTATAAATATAAACTTTTTAATCGAAAATAAACAATTTTGCAGGGTTTTTTATGATGCTTTTTGCAGCTGTAGTCATGAATAATCTAAATCTGACTCCAGATTTTATCTAAAAAAACTTGACAATGGAAAGAACATTTAAAATGATGAGTTATAAGATTGTACTGTATGTGTGTCCTGAGACTTCATTTTGGGACTTTAATTTAATCCTTTAATTTTTGGACTTAATCTGCTGATAAAGAGTCTAATCAGATGCTTTTATCTCCAGCAGCAGAAGATACAAGATGTTGATTTAAAGTGTATCTGGCTCACTGAATAACGGCTGTATCTATACTGACCGGTTGTATATTCAGCATATGGTGTCCTCTACACAAACATGAACCCTATAGTGCCTGAAATTGGTTGTTCGTTGTTGCAAAAGAAAAAGTTCTTTGTCTATCATACTGTACCAGGCAGGTAGTTTCTTAGATGAAAGCTTGAGTCTTAAGAGTTGACAAATTGTCCCTTAAAATATCAGTGAAGATTAAATTAATGTGATTCATGCTCAGCTTTGACCATAAGTTTGACATGAAATACTTCAATGTTACAGATTATTTATTTTTGAAGTACTAGATCCTCAAATACTGGAGCTCCTGCTTCAAAACTATAAAATTAATCAGTTTTATTGATCAGAGAATGTGAAGGTGTGATCCTCTATTCTATTCAATTAAATGCCTTTGTTGTTATTACACAGCAGTACAACAAAATGATGTTTCCCCAGTGGCAGATAACACATAAAAAACACACAATGAGACACATAAAAGACACTATGGATAAAGAATTGTTGTAATAAATATAGATGTAGTAATAAATAAGAGCAGCAGTTTTTGGAACTACAGAAACAGTTTTGACTCCCTCCATGTCGTCTCTCTTCTCTCTCTCGTCTCTCAGAGCTTCGGATCCCGGACAACGCCAACGTCTTCTACGCCATGAACTCCACTGCCAACTACGACTTCGTGTTGAAGAAGCGCGGCCCGAACCGGCCGGTGCGAGCCAAGAACGTGGCCAGTTCGACGCTGCCTCGCATGAAACAGAAGGGACTGAAAATCGCCAAAGGGATTTTCTGAGGAGGAAAACAACACAGGCCACTTCCTGCCCCCCCTTAAAAAACAAACAAACAACCCTTTTTAAACCCCACTCTCTCTCTCTCTCTCTCACCCCTGTGCCGTAACAGTCTCCGCTCCTTCAGAAGTTTCTGTTTCGGGGTCGGTCGGAGGCTACGACTAACCTGAAGTGTCTGAGTTTTGGTAGCGACTGGACTAAACACTGAGATGCCAGAGGAGAAACCTTCCTGTTGTGGATTTGACGGGAAGCAAAAGGAGCACCTTAACCGTGTCGTGGACCACCTGACGAACTTTTTATTAAAAAAAAGGCTGTCAGAGGAAACGTCCTGCTGAGAGAAGAAGCCGTTTCCAGATGTTCACGGAAACCAGTGGACACGATTGTAGGGGAACAAAGGAAAAAAGCAGCGGCGTCGGGTCTGAAAGATTTACTTCATTTCCTTCATCTTTGGTTTACAACTTGTTTACATCGTAAAACATCATTTTAGTTTCACGCACCTTCGATTTAATTCCAAGGAATCTCCCTCAGCAGCCTGAATAGGTCACTCTCCAGTCTTCACTCTTCACGCGCGCCCCCTGCTGGCGCGGAGTGTACATAACCGGACAATGCGACGCCGTGAAGCGAGTGGACCGGCGCCCCCTGGAGTGTGTTTTTTCGAATGTGTTTCTAATTTTTTCAGGGAACTTTTGTGGTGTCGTGTGTGAGTGTTACCTGCCGCCTTTACCGTAACCGTCTCACTCAGTCGCTCGCTCGCTCCTCTAAGGGGGGGAGGAGAGGAAGAGGAGGGGGAGAGAGGAAGAGGGGGTTCCTGATGTCAAAAAAAAAAGTGTTTCTGGGAACTATATCAGCTCTCGACGCTGGAACGCTGGGGAATCGTTTTTATTAACACCAGCGACTCTGATGACGTGGACGGATCTTTTAACTAACTGAACGCTGCCATGTTACACACAAAAAAAAAAAAAAAAAAAAAAAGGTCTGGAAATGGAGACGTGGTGTCAAAAATCCAGTGGGCACAGCCATGAGTCACATGCCACTGTGTTTTCTTTTCTTTTTTTCTTTCTTTCTTTGTTTTATTGTTATAATTCCTGATGATGAATCGTAACCACTACACCAAGAAGGATGTGGCGGTTTTTAACTCGCACTTGACCGAAGAGGAGAACAAAAAAAAAGAAAAAGAAAAAAAAAAAAAGACTGAGTGTATATATCCATTAACACCGACTGTGCAGTATATTCTTTTTGAAACGGACCATGAGATTTTTCTTTGTTAATAGATACCGACTTTTTTTTCTCCTTTTATTTTAATTTGTTTTGTACATTTGTTTTTTTGTTGTTGTTTTTTTTTTTGCATCTCTCTGCTCCGACACGGTGCTGCTAATTATTATCTTTTTCTTCCCGACCCACCGGCCGCCATGTTGGAAAGACGACAGAAACAGTCCGATATATGGAATCTGAACTCTGCCAAGAAAAGGAAGAAGAAAAAAAAAGATTAAATATTTTTTAATTATAAAAGGAAAATTTGTTTTTAAATAATAAATATAAAATGTATTTATTATTATCGTAATTTTTTCAATCAAATATGTCAAATATTTTCAGGTTCCAGCTTCTAAAATTTAAACATTTGCTGATTTTCTTCATAAAAATAAGAATAAGTTACGAAATACTGAGTTAATATTACGATATTAAAAGTATAGCAAACATTTTGAAGTCATCATTAGTTGGGCTGCAACTTCAAATTATTTTCACTATTGATTGTTCTGCCAAATATTTTTGTACTGAATTAATTAATTAATTGAAAATGTTATATTTAAAAGGGACCACATGTAGCTAAAAGCTGATTTTCATCTGTAGTTTCTGGGCAGAATCTTTCTGTCTTTTAGTAACTTATTTTATCAGACCTGCTGTCCAAAAGCCAAAACCTAAAACACATAAGACCGTAAAAAGCAGCAAATCGTCACATTATAGAAGCTGGAAAATGTCAATATTTATTATTTTTGCTTGAAAGTGACTTAAACAATTAATTAAATATCAAAATATCTGTTAATTAATTTTCTATTGAGGAACTAATCAATTAACTGACTAATGATTTCAACTCTAACTCTGAGTATTGTTTAAAAAAAAAAAGAAAATCATACTTAACATTTTATCTTTTTCTTGACATGACTCGACTTCTATAAATAAATGCAAAGCCTCGACAGGCTTTAAAGAAAAATAGATTTCTTAAAAAAACTCAGAAATACACAATAAGACACTAAAATCTGAGTTTTTAAGTGTATGTATTGAAATTGAAATTGAAATTCATTATTAATTGTTTTTTAAGGAGGTTCCCAAAATCCTTTATTAGAGAAACTCTGACATATAAGAGACATTAATGAAAGAGTAAATTAACACAAAACAGTACAATATCCTAAATTTAAGTTCTCCCTCTTACAACATGGCGGCTCTTCCTTCATATCCATGGTAACCACTCTCCAAATGTGCCATGACAGGCCTGCGATGCCCGACGACGACGACGCACCCCCGACGATTCCCGCTGATTTATCCGGCGGGACGGTTTCTCTCTCGTGGCGTCAGCTGTGCGGTTTCTCTTTTTTTTTTAAACGTTGCGATGACGACAGCCAGCAGAGTTTTCAAACACTCATCAGGATAAAGAGAAAAACTCCTTAAATCACCTGGAGTCTCTCTTTTTTTATTATCTCTGTGCTGTCTTTCATCTGCTTCTTTACTAAAAAGGGAAAATCCAACCTGAAAACATCTTATCACTGTTTTTTGGTGATGTACTTTCCACTTTTTGGGGCCATTCTGGTGAATTTCTTTATTTCATTCAAAGCTGATTTTTTAAAGGGCTTCTTCTATTTTTTTGGGACAGTTTTCTCTCTCAGCTGTCACTCATCACTCTCTGTTAATGATCTGTTTTATCTGATCAACAGCAGATCTGCAACTATTTCAATAATATAGTGATATTTTTAAAAATTCAGTTAATTGTTTAGTCTATAAAATGTTGGAAAATAGTGAGAATAGTTCTTCCCATGAGCACGAAATGGCTTCATATGACTTTATTGTGAGTTATGACTTTAAGTCTATTTATTTGCACAAGTTAAAATTAAATAAATACACACAAACAACAATAATATGCACTTAATATAAAAGAAAAAGGAAGCCACACTGGTAGAAAGAGCATCATTAAACCAGAATTAATACATCAATCTAGATATTACGTCTACTACTAACGAATATTTTCATTACTGATTAGTTGAAGATTATTTTCTTGATTAAGTAATGAATAATTCAGTCTATTAAAATTATTAAAAAGGTGTTCCCAAAAGCCTGAGGACATAAAGAGGATTAAAGTTAATAACTGTATTATTATTAATATTTTATTGTTAAAGAAACCAGAAAACAGTCAGATTGAAGAAGCTGGAATCAGAGAATTTGGGTTATTTTTAATAATAAATGACTCACAATGATTAATCAGCTTTCAGAATAGTTGCAGATTAATTTGAACTTGATTGACGAAACAGATTGACGAAACAATTAGTTTTGCCGTTAATCAATTTTTTATGTCATTTTCCAAGTGGAAGTTACAACAAGCACAGATAATATAGTGAATATTCAAATCAATCTAATCACATTAAATGATTGAATACATGCAAATCACCACAAAAAAACTAAATACATTATCTCTCCCCTCCAAAACAAACCCTAAAAGCATCTTATGAACTTTGTCATAATAATAATATTGAATCAGAAATATGCTAAATCTATTAATAAGTGCAAGAATAATGATTTAAGGTTGGTTGTTAATCCATAATCAACTTCCAGCATCATTTAAACTCTGCTTCACTTCTCTTCTCTTGAGTGCTGTTGTATTCTGGGAAATGTAGGATCACCCAATTAAAAGGGGAAAGTGTTTTCACCAAAATAAAACAACAAAACAACAAAATAAATAAAACCCACTTGAATCTCTGAAGGTTGGATTTTTCCCGACGACTCGTTCACATCACCGCAAAATAAAAATAGAAATAAAACACTACGAACATTTTTTTTAACCTGGATTGCACTGCGACCATGTTCTGCCCTTTATTTTGTTAAATTTTCACTTGCATGACGTTCATTTAATTATTTTTTATTTTTTATTTTTTTTAAACGATCAAATGAATGAAGCGCCGTGATTGGATGGACCGAGGAGAGAGAGGGATGAAGAAGAAGCAGCAATACGGTGGCGAGCGGCGCGGCGGGGGAATCGGCGTGAATGTTGTTTTTCGTTAAAACACTGTGACCTTCGACCCCTTTCACTCCGCCCCCCCCCTCCTCCTCCTCCTCCCTCGTTCCCTCTCTCTCACGTTGAGCACTGTGAAAAAAAAAGAACAAAAAAAAAGAAGAGATAATGTCTTGTTTCCCCCTGAATGGTGTCAGTAGTGAATCCCTGGTGACAGGCGTTCATCCTACATGTGCCAAAAAATATGAAGGAAAGAGAGGAGGAGGAGAAGAAGAAGAAAAAGAAAGAGAAGAAAGAGAAGAAGAAGGAAAAGAAAGAGAAGAAGAAGAAGAAGAAGAAGGAGGAGGTTGCTCTGCCTTTCACAGTGTGTGGGGAAGGAAAAAAAATTCAAGTTTGTAATGTTTACTTGTTGTTTCGCATTTTTCTGAAAAACTAAACAAAACTAAAAAAAAAAGGGGTGAGAACACTATTTAAAAAAAAGAAGAAGAGAGAAGTTGTTACAGAAGCCAGTGTCGCCTCCTTGTGGAGAATTTTTTAAAGGATTTTAAGCATCCGATGAAACTTGAAGCAAAGATTTATTTGTGATGAAAGTGCAGATGATGAAGCCGCCGTAGAAAACCGCTAAAAACGTTAAAAAACTGGAGCGTCTCTGCTGCTAAAATCAGGTTTTTTATTCCAACCAAACTTTTTATTTAGAAGTTAAATCAGTGAGGAAAAGATCATCCTTCACTTCTGTCCATTGTGTTTAAAATCTTACTCAACTTACTGAATTATACTGTGTACATTTTCTCCGACTGGTGCTCAACATTTTACATATTTTTGCCAAAGTTTCAGGGATTTAAAAAACAAAACAACACATAGAAGATCGACACTGTGTTTTACACTTTTGCAACAGGACCTTGAATGCATCACTGTGTCTGTAAAAAAGAAAAAAGGTGTTATAGTTTCTCCTGCTTGTGTCGACTCGTAATGGTTAAAAAAAAGCTGGTTCATTATTATTACATTTAGACACATTTCTGAAAGGATAAATGGTATTATTCTATATTGTTCTTATTGTTTACAAATGCAATGAGAAGAAGAATGAAATTGGACCTAAAAAAGCCCAAAAAAATCTTCTTAAAAGAAAAAAAAAGCAAAAGCAGCAACACACACAAAACTCTCTGACTTCCCCTGCTGGTTGCTCTCAGCTCCAAGTCTTATTTTTTCCTACTGAAAATGAAATACATCTTTAAAAACTGGTCACAAATATATAGTTTAAGCAGCTGGACACTGTAGTTAGTTTTAATAAGGATGCAACCAACTATTATCTACACTCTCAATTAGACATTTTGTGTAAAAGATGTCAGAAAATAGTGAAAAATGCTTATTGTGACGTCCAGAAATTCAATTTATGACACAGAAAAGCTTCATATTGTCATTTTTAAGAAGCTGCAACCAGCAAATCTTTAATATTTATGCTTAAAAAAACATATTTAGTTATTGTCAGAATAGTTGCAGCTTTAGTTTTTTAGTTCTTTAGTAACGTCACTCTAACAAGGAGGGAAAAGAAACATTATCTTCACTCTAAGTTAATAGTTCAAAATCCAAAGAAATTTAATTTACCGTCCCGAACGACACAGAAAAGCTTTGTATCGTCTCTTTTAAGGAGCTGCAACCAGCAAACCTTTAAGTAACGTCACTCAGAAATGAGGTGAAAGTGCATTTGAAGGGGAAAAAAAGGACATAAGTTCCGTTTTCCCAGCATGACTTGAACGCAGCATTGGTTGGAATAAAAACACAGTAAGCAGTGATTTCTTTCTTTCTTTCTGTGTTTTCTGCAGCAGCTTCATCTCTTAGCGTTACTCTGCCAGGTTTTGAGAGTCTCCTGTTTGTGAGTTTCCTAAACCCCCCCCCTCACCTCTCACCTCTCACCCCCCCCCCCCCTCCCCTTACGAGCGTCTCCATGGTGATGCTGAGGTTGATGTTGGACTGATGAATCCGTGCGTGTTGAAAAAGCTCTTTTTTCGTCGTAGCCCGTGTTGACATGAACGTACATTTTTCGTGATTTGACCTGATTCTGTGCGAGTTTGAACAAAAAAAAAAAAAAGGCTGCGTTTACAAGAAGAAAAGAAAAAAAAAAGACTACAACTGGAAACCAGCTGGCGTGGTGTGTGTGTGTGTGTGTGTGTGTTTATATCCGTTTTGTTTCGTTCCCCCCCCTGAACTGTGCTCGGGTGCCATTTTTCCATTTTAACAAAAGGATTTCAGAACTTTTTCTAACTGCAGCCTCTCGTTTATTTTACTTTTCCTACTTTTTTTCTTCCCCAAGAACACAAAAAACCCCTTATGTAGAATACAAAACTGTCCTTCTTGATTTATGTCTTTGTTTATTTATTGATTTGTATATAGAGATTTTGTTTTTGCATTGTACATTCTCTCCTTTCTTGGTTATAGATTAATATATTCATGTATATACGAATAAACATTAAGTTTATAAAAGTTAAAAAAGGCTGTTTTTTGGTGTTTTTTTATGCTGAATCTGCTCTTCATATTACACAACAGATGCAATAAATCGTTTAATGAGAAGAAGGTTTAAATGTTTACATGTGTTGTGATGCTTAATAATTAAAAAGTATATGAAGTAAAAGAAAATACACATAACTACACAAAGTTAGAGAGAATAAAATAAGAGAAAGAACATCAATAGAAAGAATAAAGAACAATAAATAATAATAAGTACACGCATTAAAAAGACAATAATAGTAAAAAACAAGTAATCATACAAAGTAAAAAACTGAAATGAACAATATCACACTTCTAAAAGATATATTTAATACATAATATGAAAATATATTGAAAAGAGCTTTTACCAAGTTATAAAAAAAGGAGGTTTAATGACATCAGGAAAACTTTATGTTCTAAAATTTAAAAATATATATAAAAAGCAGGTTTGTTTATGTATCATTTTATTACTGATATAAACTGTATGGACAAAAGTGTTCTGTTTGTTTAATTTAATATGAGAAGCATAACATCCCAATTAATAAATAAATACAAATGTTCAGGGAATTAGCAGTGTTGAGAAGTTACATAATTTAATTATAAAATAAATCTAACTAATCTGTTACAGACATTAATATAAAACTTATTTTTTTATGTTTATTACTGAGGTCATAGTGGGTGAGGGTGCTGCGTTATAGTGAATGGTGTTCCTATTATTTTGTCCACTCCATTAACATACATGAGAGGGGCAAAATATTAGGAACACCAGTCAGTATAATATAATGCACCCTAATACACCAGCATCACCCACTATATGACCTCAGTAATAAACATAAAGTAGAATTATCACCTTAATGACAATGTCAACAAAAACTGAAAATATATAAACTTAATTAAAGTAGAATTTAAAGCAGAGTTGTTGTTAATTTTCCATATTTAGGGTCAAGCATGAGCCTTGATGTTAACAGTAAAGGCAGCACAGAGACACACTGTCTCTCTCCTTGAGATGGTGAACGCAGCTGTCTGTGGAGGAGTAGCTTTGATAACAGTGGCACAGCGTTACCGTAGCAACCAAGGTTACAGGATATGACTGTCTGACTCCCTAAATTCACAGATGGGTAACTATGTTTCCTTGTGTGCAGAATAATAAACCAACAGGCTACTTCCCATTACTGTAGATGCCAGGGTTATTATAGCTTTAAAATGTTCATTATCTTTTCACTGCTAGTTTTTATCTTAGTTTTAGTTAACTGTAATAACTCTGGTAGATGCACCGAGTATGACCTGTGAAGGCTTAAAGACTTAAAGTTTCTACAGAGTCGTGGCGATATCGTGCATCAGACAGCTGTACTGATAATTAATACTTTGATTCTCTTTCAGTGTCAGACATCCTGGACTCCTGGAGCACTTTTCTCTACTTCTGAGTTTAACCACTGACAAACACATTCTCTATAACAGTACTGACAATAAAAGATAGTATTAAAATTAAAGTAACAAGAGTAAACAAACATTCAGAGATGTTCAGTTTACAATGTAGAAGCAGCAAATTTAACACCATCCTTTTTTTTAAGGGGTTATTTATTTATTTATTTATTTATTTATTTATTTATTTATTTATTTATTTATTTAGTTAGTTAGTTAGTTAGTCAGTAAGTTATGTAGTTATTTATCTATTTATTTATCCACGTATTTATTTATTCATTTATGTATTTATTTATTTAACGATTATTTATTAATTAATTCATCTATGTATGAATTTATTAATCTATGTATTTATGTATTCATTTATTTTTTTATTTATTATATAAAACAAAGTACACGCACATTAACACACACACACACACTAACTACACGCTGAGCTTCTATTTCGTCATCTCTCGGCGACAGGACGCTACTCCTCCTCATCGGCGCATGCGCAGCAGCTGTACTCTTTGTTATTCAGTATGGCGCTGAGTAAAACATTTGGGCAGAAACCTGTCAAATTCCAGCTGGAGGAGGATGGAGACTTTTACATGATCGGCTCGGAGGTTAGTACCTGTCTCCTTTAACAAACTGCTTTGTTCCCAGAGTTGTAATATAAAGCAGAACGTTGTAGTTTTAATGTCACCTCTCACTGACCCGGCGCGTTAGCTGCTAGCCGGCTAACGATGCTAACAGCGCTTAAAGCTTCATTCATTTATTTTAAGGTTTAAATGTTGATTTAAGTGAGAAAAGCCAAGTTTATAAAACAAACTAGTGTATTTATTAGTGATATATAATGAAGTTTGATGTGTAAGCACTCGTATTTCTGTCGGATTAATTCGGGTTTATTTCGTTTGAGCTAATATTAGCTTTGAAGCAGGAGCTGTGTTACGGTTTAATTGGTGACCCTGGTAACTGGTGCCTTTTCACATAGTTCTCCTAATTGTAGTTTAATCCTCTGTTTTTTTAATGCATACCCATTTGTGTTTAATATCTAAGTTATGATAAACACGTCTATAAGTTTGATTGTGTTCAGTATCTTGTAAATGTGAGAGAGTCACCAGTTAACACGGTCGCCAGATAATCCGTAACACCGGCTGCTAAACACAACAAAACTGCCCTGTTTCTTTTCTAAAGCAGTTTAAATATTAAAAGTCTTACTTGTTAAGTAAGATAGATATTTTTTAATGTATTTTCTTAGCTTCCTGTTACATTAATATTGTGCAATGTATGTTGTTTTTTTAATGTAATATCTGCTGTAAGGTTATTTTTATTTAGAACTAATGACAGGAAATTAATCTTAATCCTTTTTACTGAGAACAAAAGATGCAGAATAAACTCCAAATTAACCAGATACCCACTCAATATGCTCTCCTATTATATCAGTCAAACTTCATTTATATAGCATCTTTCATACAGGTTCATTCATTTATACTCTTAAATTCAACGCTCATTTTTTTGTTGTCATATTTTCTGTAATATTGTGAATTTTTAATATTTTTTAAAGTGGATGCTTAAGTTAAAAATAAACTCATTTGTGTTTTCCGCCTCTCTCTGCACTCTATATAATCTGCTCTTTGTCATTTTTGTGTAAAATTGAACTTAAATGTGTTTCACTGATAAACTGACTAATGTAGACATTAAAACTATTTAAGATAAATTCACACTTTAAATATAAAAGTAAGACTGTATGAAAATAAATATCATAAACTTATGTATTTTGAAATGTTTTTTAAATGCAAAATATATATGTGACAATTTATCATGACAGTTTATAAATCATATTATCAACTACTTGTGATTTTTGTAACAAATGGAGAGCTGTGAAAGTGAATAACCTCCCTCCAAACCTCCCAAAAATGCAACAAATATATCATTGTGTATCCAAAATGACATCATTCATTTCTCTGTGTGTGTGTAGGTGGGGAACTACCTCCGTATGTTCAGAGGCTCACTGTATAAGAGATATCCGTCGTTATGGAGGAAACTGGCATCTGTAGACGAGCGGAAGAAGATTGTGGAGTCATCACACGGTCAGTAGAGAGCAGTCGAACAAACCTTCATACATATGTGTTTATAAGTTAATAGTTACTGGTGCATTCAAATAAACCAGTCTTTAATAGAAAAGCGTTATTCCCAGTATTTTTACGTTATGTAAAAAACAGACAATGAGACACATAAAAGACACTGTGGATAAAAATGGCAGTAATAAATATATGTAGTATTTCTTCCTTTTTCAATATAGATGCAGTAATAAATTAGAGCAACAATGGTCAAGTTTAATGTTTTTTTTTTATAATTATAAGAATTAAATCCACAGTGAAGATTACTGTCATTTTATACAATAAAGTTTATAGTTAAGCTGTAAAATATTATACCTCCATTATATATCTTTGACACAAGTGTTTGATAACCACATTGCTTAAAAAAATGTGTTTATATTCTGTATATATTACATTATCTGCCAATATATTGATATGGGATATATTGTTTTACTCTCTAATATCGGCATCAGTCAGGCTGTAAACATGACTCACAATATGATTTTCAGTCATACTTTTTTATTATTTCTGTTCATGTCATTATGTTATTTATTTGTTATGTTATTTTGAATCTTATTTAGTGACTTTTTCTTTATTTTCTGTCAAATTTTTGCTTCTGACTGATAGTGTGAATTCAGGAATTTCTTCTCGGATCAATAAAACAGTCAGTCTTTCCACACATCCAAATAAATACTGATACATTTGTATAATAGTAAAGTAAATAATCAGCTCACAAGAACAAATATTATAAGTATGCCATGTTTCTTTATGCTGTAGAGATTGACGACATGTTATTTTGTTATAATGAGAATATAAAACGTCGTCGTTATCGGCTGCAGCTCTCGTGTTGACTCTGCTCTGCTTCCTGCGCCTCAGATCACGGTTACACTCAGCTCGCCACCAGCGTGACTCTGCTGAAAGCCGCGGAGGTCGAGGAGATCCTGGAAGGAAACGATGAGAAGTACAAAGCTGTCTCCATCAGCACAGAGCCGCCCGCCTACCTCAGGTACGTCCAACGCTGTCACATGTTTAAAAAAAGATGTATCTAGACAGAGAAACAGCGGATGTTCATGTGTGTGTATTAGAAAGGATAAAGCTGATGTTCATGTGTGTGTATTAGAAAGGATAAAGCTGATATTCATGTGTGTCTGTCTCGTTGTGTGTTCAGGGAACAGAAGGCAAAGAGGAACAGTCAGTGGGTTCCTACGCTGCCCAACAGCTCTCACCACCTGGACGCTGTGCCCTGCTCCACCACCATCAACCGCAGCCGACTGGGACGCGACAAGAAGAGGACTTTCCCTCTGTGGTGAGCAACACTGAAATCACTCCTTCATTGTTCCTTATATAAAAGACTCTCTGTAGTTTACCTCTGTAGTGAGAAATAAGTTGAGATTTTGGACACTTCTGAATCATCATTACTGTAGTTTTCTCAGCTATTAAAAGGAAATGTTGTGAGATTTGTTTACTCTGACAATCTGGACATGAAGTCAAAAAGTATCAAAGTAAATTTAGTGCACTATGTATCACTACTACACCGCCATCGTGTCCTTTTCTAATCTAAATAGTCTTTTTACTTTAGTTTATTTCTTTCGATCATGTTAAAATATGCAGGGAAACAAACCAAAATAGAAATTACAGCAAATTTTAGTTAATCAACAAAAATAATAACCATTTAATTGTAGAAAAAAAACCTTTTTTATACTCAAACAATCAAATTAAAGCCAAAAAAACTTTTAAAAAAAACACATCTTTGAGGTTTGAAATAAGCTTTTCAAACTTGAAATAAATAATGAACCTAAATATTTTATTACATTTGCGATCTAATCTTTATTTTACCAGGAAAAACCTAACTGAGACAAAGTTTCAGACAAGATAAAATCAAACAAATTCATCAATGTAAAATAATAAAATCATGAATAAAAATACAACCTTAAACCATGTGATGATAATTCAGATTAGATCTATAGAAAGACTAAACAGGCCCTCGTCTCCATAGTAACAGCAGGTTAATACCTGCCCTTCAAACTTATTATTTATAGACGCAGTTAGCATCAGCAGCATTACCTTCAGGTTTGGTAAATCACAATGCGTGTGCTAAATGAACACATTTACATTTTCTCCTCCCTGTATTTTGCACACTGGGGTTAAAACGCCTCATATTACATTCATTACGGTAAACTACTAATATTACATTCATTACGGTAAACTACTAATATTACATTCATTATGGTAAACTACTAATATTACATTCATTACGGTAAACTACTAATATTACATTCATTACGGTAAACTACTAATATTACATTCATTATGGTAAACTACTAATATTACATTCATTACGGTAAACTACTAATATTACATTCATTACGGTAAACTACTAATATTACATTCATTACGGTAAACTACTAATATTACATTCATTACGTTAAACTACTAATATTACATTCATTACGGTAAACTACTAATATTACATTCATTACGTTAAACTACTAATATTACAGTAAACTACTAATATTACATTCATTACGGTAAACTACTAATATTACATTCATTATGATAAACTACTAATATTACATTCATTACGGTAAACTACTAATATTACATTCATTACGGTAAACTACTAATATTACATTCATTACGGTAAACTACTAATATTACATTCATTACGGTAAACTACTAATATTACATTCATTATGGTAAACTACTAATATTACATTCATTACGGTAAACTACTAATATTACATTCATTACGATAAACTCCTCATATTACATTCATTACGGTAAACTACTAATATTACATTCATTACGGTAAACTACTAATATTACATTCATTATGGTAAACTACTAATATTACATTCATTACGGTAAACGTACTAAATGGACAGCGCGTATTATCTTGCACAGTTGAAAGATGCAAACCTCAGTGCGCTGCGTTAGTAGATCAGCTTACGTATTTTTTGTGGGTGATGTCAAGTTTCCACACGTTTCTACACACGCAGACCTTTAGTACATCAGGCCCAAAGTGCAAAGAGCATCTTTCTGTTATATCATGTTTAACTTAGGTTGCTTGTCAGTAAGTTTTTGGTTCATTTCCTGTTTGTCTCGTGCAGCTTTGACGACCACGACCCAGCAGTGATCCACGAGAACGCCACTCAGTCCGAAGTCCTGGTTCCGATCCGTCTGGACATGGAGATCGAGGGACAGAAACTCAGAGACGCTTTCACCTGGAACATGAACGGTATGAACTCCCATCATGCTCAGAAAAGTGTTATTTTTATTAAAGAGAGAGCAAACATGATATTTATCTTCTTCTCTTTAAACGTTCAGAGAAGCTGATGACGCCCGAGATGTTCGCTGAGATCCTGTGTGACGACTTGGACCTGAACCCGCTGGCCTTCGTCCCCGCCATCGCCTCGGCCATCAGACAGCAGATCGAGTCGTATCCGACAGACAGCATCCTGGAGGAGCAGACGGACCAGAGGGTCATCATCAAGGTGACGCTCTAAAACAGGAAGGGGGGGAAGTTGGTTTAGCTCAAGGGTCAAATACAGTCTGATCTGATCTGATCTGATGTGGGCCCGATTATTAAAAAGATGAAAGGAAGGGAGGAAAGAAGAAAGAAATGGGGTAAGGATAGAAAGAAAGAAAGAAAGAAAGAAAGAAAGAAAGAAGGAAGTAAGGGAGGGAGGAAAATAAGAAGGTCAGAAGGAAGGAAAAAAAGGACAGAAGGAAGGAAAGAAAAGAAGGACAGAAGGAAGGAAGGAAAAGAATGTCGGAAGGAAGGGAAGAAGGACAGAAGGAAAAAAAGGACAGAAGGAAGGGAGGAAGGAAGGAAGGAAAAAAAAGAAGGGCAGAAGGGAGGAAGGAAAAGAAGGACAGAAGGAAGGAAAAGAAGGACAGAAGGAAGGGAAGAAGGAAGGAAGGAAAAGAAGGACATAAGGGAGGAAGGACAGGAGGAAAGAAGGAAGGAAGGAAGGAAAAGAAGGACAGGATGAAGAAGGAAAAAAAGGACAGAAGGAAGGAAAAGAAGACAGGAAGGAAAGTGGGCTGGATTGGACCCGTTGGCAGCCCTGTTCTGGCCCACGGGCCTCATGTTTGACCCCCTTCTCTAAACCAGTAACTGTGTGTTAAACGTCGTTAACTGTCTTTTTCTCTCAGTGATGACGTCATGTTTTTGTTGTCTTCTCTCCCAGTTGAACATCCACGTGGGCAACATCTCTCTGGTGGACCAGTTCGAGTGGGACATGTCCGAGAGGGAAAACTCTCCGGAGAAGTTCGCTCTGAAGCTTTGCTCCGAGCTCGGCCTGGGAGGAGAGTTTGTCACCACCATCGCGTACAGCATCCGAGGTCAGCTGAGCTGGCACCAGAGGACGTACGCCTTCAGGTACCGACAGAAACACTGTGCACCTATATTAGTATATTTACATTAGTGCACTTCTATTAGTATATTTACATTAGTGCACTTATATTAGTATATTTATGGTAGTGCACTTCTATTAGTATATTTATGGTAGTGCACTTCTATTAGTATATTTACAATAGTGCATTTCTATTAGTATATTTACAATAGTGCACTTCTATTAGTATATTTATGGTAGTGCACTTCTATTAGTATATTTACATTAGTGCACATCTATTAGTATATTTACAATAGTGCACTTCTATTAGTATATTTATGGTAGTGCACTTCTATTAGTATATTTACATTAGTGCACTTCTATTAGTATATTTACATTAGTGCACTTCTATTAGTATATTTACATTAGTGCACCTATATTAGTATATTTACATTAGTGCACTTCTATTAGTATATTTATGGTAGTGCACTTCTATTAGTATATTTACATTAGTGCACTTCTATTAGTATATTTACATTAGTGCACTTCTATTAGTATATTTACATTAATGCACTTCTATTAATATATTTATATTAGTGCACTTCTATTAGTATATTTACATTAGTGCACTTCTATTAGTATATTTACATTAGTGCACCTATATTAGTATATTTACATTAATGCACTTCTATTAGTATATTTACATTAGTGCACTTCTATTAGTATATTTACATTAGTGCACTTCTATTAGTATATTTACATTAGTGCACCTATATTAGTATATTTACATTAATGCACTTCTATTAGTATATTTACATTAGTGCACTTATATTAGTATATTTACAAAAGTGCACTTCTATTAGTATATTTACATTAATGCACTTCTATTAGTATATTTACATTAGTGCACTTCTATTAGTATATTTACGTTAGTGCACTTATATTAGTATATTTACATTAGTGCACTTATATTAGTATATTTACAAAAGTGCACTTCTATTAGTATATTTACATTAATGCACTTCTATTAGTATATTTACATTAGTGCACTTCTATTACTATATTTACTTTTACCGTAATAACTGGAGAAGCTGCACCCGTTAAAATAGAAACACTGACAAAATGTAACAATCCTTAATATTTCTTTAGTTACGGGTCCGTGGCCGACTTATTAGTGACCTCTGAGCTACGCAATATGTTTTTTTTTTTTTATTATTATTGCTGCGTCTTTTCCACTTTGTGTGTATTACTTTCGTCATCGGTCCTCGGAGAGCAACGAGCATCATTTCCAACACAAGTCTGTAAAAAGGAATTTCCTGATTTTGACATTTTTCTTTTTAGGATGTTGTACAAACAAACAAACTGTGTGGAAACAGTCTGCCCTGTCTCTGACTCTTTTACTGTTTATGCTGTTACCATGGTGATGCAACCTTTCACTTTTTTGGGGGGGACACTGACCCAGAACCTGAAACCAGCAGATTTCTCCTTCCTGTTGCATTTGGTGCAGCCCAAACTCGTGTTTCAAAACCCAAAACAGCAGCTGTGGAAGATTTCAGTTTGTTTTCCAGCTTATTTCACGACATTTAATGATGATTTGTAACATTTTCTTTTTTATTACACACAAAGTCAAAAGGGACAGAGTTGAGCTTGTTGGGACATCAGAGCATCCAGACACACACTGAACCCTCTCTAATAGTGACCTCTTACCTTCATGCTATTAATCAAAGGGTGTAGCCTGCGTCTTTTGGCCAGCATGTTGCACCCAGCTACAGAAACAAGAGGTCAAATCTGTCGTCGGACCTTCGCTTTAACTTCTCACGCTTGTTGTTTTTCACTTTGTTTTCGGTTCTGTTTCCACTGAGCTGAGACGTTTCTAAAATGACCAACAGAGTCAGGAATTCGTTTGGTGGTCCGTGGTCTCTCTCTGCTTATCCGGCCTGTCAAAAAATCTGATAGATGTGTCCGTTATATTACAAAATATTTACCTAACTACAGCAGAAACAACGTCAGCTGTTCTGATTTTTACAATTCAAACACACTTGACATGTTTTTTAGGATCCAGCTCTGAGTCTCATGAGTCTCACGATGATTAGAAAACATCTGAGGTTTGTTAATAAAGTGTTTCCTGTTGTTGTTGTTGTTGTTTTTGTCAGTGAGAACCCGCTGCCCACGGTGGAGATAGCCATTAGAAACACAGGCGATGCTGACCAGTGGTGCCCCCTGCTGGAGACGCTGACAGACGCAGAGATGGAGAAGAAGATCAGAGACCAGGACAGAAACACGAGGTGAGAAAACAGCTGATTATTTACTCTGTTTGTTCAATTTAAAGACATTTATCACTATTTTTAAGTCATGAAAACAATAATTATTCATCAGCAGTGAAACTAATAGTTAGTTGCAGCTCTTATTACATTATTAAGGTTTATAAACATCTGGATTTTGTGTCCTTATGCCTTAATTTTAACAACATTTACTCAGAGCTAGAGATCGGAGTTGAGTTCTTGGGTTTTATTTTTTAGACTGTGTATTTTATTATTTATTATATTACATGTATATACGTATTTTTGTTTTATTAGTACAACTTTTGGGTATGTTTAGTAATACATTTTTAGTTTGTTTAAAAAGAAAAAGTGAGGAAACTCATCTTAAATCAAATATAATCTAAGATTTTTCCTTCTGTCTAAAGTGAAACTTTATTAAGTGAATAAAGTTAAGTTAATATATTAAGCAAGTTAATCTTATTTTGCAAAGAAAAGCATCAAATTCTCTCAAACAAGCAAATAATCTGCTTTTTTTCAATGTAAAAATGAATGAAAATTATAATTTAAATATCAAATTAGCTGCAGATACATTTTGTCAATCAACTAATCCATTAATTGTATCTCTAAATTGAGATGGGCTGTAAAAAAGCTGTTTTTAAAGGTGATTAATGGGTTTATCCTCCACTGCAGCTCTTCATTCACTACAGCAGAGGAGTTTTTTGTGGCTTATTTGTTGACGCAGTTTGTTTTGTGTCAATTTACTCTCTTATACGACACAGAAAAGCATCAAATTCTCTCAAACAAGCAAATATGTGGGTTTATTTTCCTGTAATAATTTATAAAAATGATTATTTGATCATCAAATTAGCTGCAGATAAATGTTCTGTCCATCATGATTACAGCTTTAAGTTGAGACTGGCTGTAAAAGCAAAACTGTGTTAAAGGTGAAAAATGGGTTTATTCACCGTTACTGCCCAGTGTGCACAACAGCAGACGAGGTTTTTCTGTCAAATTCTCTCAAACAAGCAAATATTTGACTTTTTTCACCTGTAAAAATGAATAAATAGATTAATTTGATGATCAAATCAATTTTAATTAATTGATTAATTGCAGCTCTATGTTGAGATGTGCTTTGAAAAGACAGTTTTAAAGGTGAAAAGTGGGTTTAACCTCATCAAAGTCTCACAAACAAGATAATATTTGTCTTTTTTTACCTGTAAAAATGAATGAAAATTATTAATTATGAAACTACTTTAGCTCTAAGTCAAATTGAGCTGTAAAAACACAGTTTCAGAGTTGGAGCAGTGCCTCTCTGTGTGCACTATAGTTTAAGTGACGTATTTAATTGACGCTCTGTTTGCTCCGCAGGCGAATGAGGCGACTGGCGAACACGGCTCCTGCGTGGTAAACGACGTCGGCAGCGTCGGCGCCCCCTGCAGGACAAGATGCTCCTCCATCCTGACGTCCTCTCCGCTCAGCCCGGTCCTCAATCAGCCGCTCAGCGTTGTCCTCCTGTTTGTTTTTTGTTTTTTTATTAATAATATTCGGTTCTTGTTTGGAAACCCCCCCCTCTCTCTCTCTCTCTCCTCCTCCTCCTCCTCTTCCTCCCTGATAGAAAACATCCCTCCCTCCTTCGTGTTTCCCTCGTGGAGAAGCTGCTCTTTCACTTTGACCACTGACTCTTATTTACCAGAGGGGAGAATTAAAAAAAAAAAAAAAAAATCACACAAACCAGTCTCAGATAATATATTGTTTTGTTGTATTTGTTGTCTTTTTGTACATTTTAATAATTCTTACAAAATAAAATAAAAAGTGAATGAGCTTGATTCGTTGTGGTTATATTGTTGTTTTTTTACATTTCTGCCACAGTGAGGTTAGACTGATGTTTAGTGTTTGATTAATTACCTTTTATAAACATATTGTTATGAGTTACAAACATTTCTGCCAGAGTTAGATTCATTCCTGATCTTTCACATGACAGAAAAACTGGATTTTTGAGTTTTTTTTGTGCTTTTCGCAATAATTAAGTAATATTTGAATCAAAATCTGATGATAAATTTAATGTTTTTGTTTGCTGTCAATCAAGTAGATCAAAATACAGTCATGATAGAGCAGATAAATTCACCTTATGACTGTTAAACTCTTTATAAATAACACCTAATTAACTTTAAACTACTTTTAGCTGCAGAGAAATAGATTTGAAACCTGGAGATATGACATAAAATAAATGTCTTTGCACACTTATTTATGTAAGTGTTCATATTTAGAAACTGCCTGAATGATAAAATGTTTTTACATTAAGATTAAGAGTTTAAAATAACTGCAATTTTAATTATAATTTACATAATTATCAGAAACGATCTGTGGAAAAGTAAACATTTAAACTTCAATTAAAGTTTATATAACCACTAAGTTTGAAGTCAAAGCTATAATATTTATAATATTTATGGGTTTTATTACATGTGGAATAAAATATAATAAATCTGACTGATGTGTTTCTGCTTAAAGATAAATATACACAATAGCACATAAGTGAATATTTTGATAGATGATAAATCTGCTTGTGATTAATATATTAATATAGCATCTGTCAGGTTTATATGACTAAATTATTCATTTAAAAGACAAAATGTTTCTTTTTCCCCCAATTGTACACTTAATCCTCACATTGTATTTTCAGAAAGTTTTGGAATATTTTCCCTTTCCTAAAAATGTGTCACTACCGAAACACACAACATATAATAAAAAGGGTTATATTCACTTGTTAATGTTTTTGTTAATTTTTATCTTATAAATGTTGTTTTTTTGCAATTTTATTTAAAGGTGTTCAGAGGTTAAACAATAACAATTAAAATTTAAACAATATTTTGAGTGTAATTTTTGTAATTAATTGGATTTTGAATCAGATTTTTCTTTGTAAAGAGCATTAACTTGATCATACTGATTTCAAACTCCAGGATCCATTAGTTATAATACACATTAAACCAAACGCTACCATAACATCTTAGTTGATAACTCAATGTACTTTATGTTTTGGTCGTGACTGTCTGTGTTATTTTATTAAAAATTATTTCTATATTTCATCTCTGTTAAGCCTGAAGTCACATGATATTGGTACTCGCTCACATAGATTGGTTGTTGCTCTATATTCCATAAGTCAGAACTGAAATAGGAAAAATGTTTAATATAATTTATACTCTTATTACTTTAAACAATCTGTAAAAACCCTTAAAATAAGATTATTTTTTTTTACCATTGATACAGCTGTTCAAAAGCCTTATCTCAGACTTTGTTTTATTTGATTGTAAGTGTTTTTAACTCACCATATCTTAACTGTTTAACTGTATTTATTCATTGTTTTATTATTCTTAATATTTATTTCTGTTGTTTTCATTACCTGAAATTGTTTTATGTGTTATGTTGTTAATGAGGATTCCTCCGCAATGGTATTTCGAGGTAAAACAAAAGGTATTTCAATAATTACATCACAGGATGTGATGTTAAATTTTCCACCCTGACAAGTAAAATCTAAAAATCTAATCTGTTAAAAATCACTGAATAGATTTTTGCTGCAGAGCTTCAAACCCAAACGTCAGTCTAACCTCGGTTGTGACTAATATTTAATCGGCAGCGCTGTGTTTATGAGAGATGATGAAATATGTGTTTTGTTGCCAGGGGTCCCACAGAGAGACGAGTTGTTGCGTGTTGTTGGGCTAAGCAATTTCCATTTTGTCCCCAGTGTTCGACCCACAAAAGGCAAGCGTGTGAAAGTGCAGAGTGAGCAGACGGGGCTGATGGGATTTCAGGCCCGTCGGCAGTTCTGTGAACCAGCAGCAGTAGACACAATAGGGCAGTAGGGCAGGGGGCAGTTATTAGGGAGTGAGTCCTGCTCCTTTTAGCTCTCCCCAAGAAACCTACTAAATACTATCATGGGTTAAAAAGAGCTTCATTTCAAATTACAGACGGAAAGTGCAACTATCCTCTTATTTAGGACCATAAAGGCTCCAGAGTGTAAATGAACCGTAACTTTCTGCTCAGTCCTCGTGTGTCTCGGCTGACTGAGGCGATGGACTCTGCTCGGTCC
Source organism: Scomber scombrus (assembly GCF_963691925.1). Taxonomy (NCBI): domain Eukaryota; kingdom Metazoa; phylum Chordata; class Actinopteri; order Scombriformes; family Scombridae; genus Scomber; species Scomber scombrus. Next base: position 31,621,266 of record NC_084973.1, read on the forward strand.
ACGTGGTTTCCTGTCTGTCTGTCTGTGTGTGTTTCTGCTGGCTGATCTGACTTTTGATTTATTTATTTATTGCCGTTAGTTGTGTGGCTCCTCGTCCTGCTGCAGATCTCCGTCCTGCTCTTCTTGGAGGGGACGGTAGTCTGAGACCTCCGGCTGGTCAAACATGACCCGCCTGTAAAGAGAAAACATCCAAAGTCAAACAAAAGTCTCTTAACTTAAAGTAGGGCTGGGTGTCAATACTCAATACCTTTAAGGTATTGACCGAAATCAATCGATACCAAGTGCAGCTGTGTGGCTCACTGACATGTTTTTAATAGTTTTGTTCCTTCATTATAAAGAGTTTGTCATGTTAGTTTGTTTAGAAACGGCTCCAAAGACTAATAATAGTCACATTTTCAGTCTCTGGAGAGTAGTTCTTTGTAAGGCAGACGCCTGAAAACATGATCTCTGTTATTAGTCTTTAGAGCCGTTTCTAAGCAAACTAACATGACTAAACTCTTTATAATGAAAGAATAAAACTATTAAAAACACATCATTGAGCCACATCGCTGCACTGTTGACAAATTACATTGACCTCCATTATATTTGAGTGGAGGCAGATATAAAAACCTGGTACCTATCAGTGCTTGAGTAATGACATGAAAGTTGAATCTAAGGGAGAAAACCTTTTGTAATTTGGGTGGACTAGCCCTTTAAAGAAATGTCCCCTAAAGGATGGACTCTCGTCAAACGATACCTGCAATCGATCCTTTTTGCACCCAGAGCTAGAAAATATCACTATTTGTATGAACTCGCTCACAGCCAATCAATGCAAGCGTTAAATATTAATAGTTTGAAGACTTTCAAAATGCATTTGTGTAAAAATGAAATCATTTAGATGTGGAGGAGTGGAGGCATGTTATGTAATTTAATGCTTCTATTCACATGATGGGTATTGAATGAAGTACTCTGTATCAGTATCACTTTAAGGGTACTTGGATTGGTACTGGTATCATAATCTTTTAAACAACATCCAGCCCTAACCTAAAGATTAAAGCCGGTGCTTCTTATATTAATATTGTCCAAAAAAATCTCATGTTTGGATCCAAACCAACGATGAACGGATCTCCTAACAATCGTGTGTATCCAAGGTCTCTCATATATCTTATTGCTCTGTGCTGTAGAGCTCTACTATTAAAAACACATAAATGAGCAACACCGCTGCACTGGGTGACATGTTCCTTCATTATAAAGAGTTTAGTCATGTTAGTTTGTTTGGAAACGGCTCCAAAGTCCAATAACAGGGATCATGTTTTCAGTCTCTGGAGAGTTGTTCCAATATTACAGCCTCTTAACTTTGCTCTACATTGTCCACTGTATCTAACTTCAGTATAAAGTCAAGAGGTTGTGTTATGCAGCACAGTAAGCTGGTAAAGCACCATTAATGGAGCTGTTTTACTGCACATGCTCAGTAGCGTCCGCCTTACACAGAACTACTCTCCAGAGACTGAAAACATGATCTCTGTTATTAGTCTTTGGAGCCGTTTCTAGACAAACTAACATGACCAAACTCTTTATAATGAAGGAACATTGATGTGTTTTTTTAATAGTTAATAGTAAAATTAATCTAACTCTCATTTAGCAGTGTTTAAAATACAAACAGCCATATGTTAACATATTTAAAGTATGTAAACTCAGATGCATTTGGTGCCAAATTCTGGCTCAGTGCTGTAAAATGACTGAGGATCAATACTCAGCCTCTACGTTCTCCATCTGTAGGAGACTAAGGTTGTTCAGAGCAGCTCAGAGGGATTATTACTAAAAGTTTAAACCACACGAGTTGCGTCATGAAATCTTACAGAAGCTCTGGAGTCATCAGCAGCTTTCTTCCTCCCGGCTGGTTTGGAAACACGTCTTCCAGGAAGTAGTACATGTGACCGACGCTGATACCTGAGGAGAGACGGAGCTCAACACACGTCTGACAGCAAAATTACTTCAATGACGTCGTCAAATACTCACAAGAGCAACAACTGTAGATTCATCCGCCACTGAAAGTAGTCCTCAAGAAAAGCACTATTTCCTCTTGTTGGGGTTAAATTTACATAAAAACAACAGTGACCAGCAACTTTAGGAAATGACAGACTGAAAGACATGAAACTAAATATTTGAGAGTCATTCTTTAAAGATTTAAGACTTCAGTAGGAACCAATGAGATCGGAGCTGAGAGACTCAAACAGTGAATGGAAGCCAGAAAGCATTGAGAGAGACTTGTTGGCTTTGACCCTGTTTGTATAAAAGTGCAGAATTTCTAGGTTTTTTTAATGTCTTTTAAAGTAGTTTTTTCCCCTTCCATAAAATCTATAAACCTTAAACTGAATGTCAATGCTTAGTATCTATTGACTATTTACAATTCATACCTTCATCTTAATCTTAAATGCCAGGATTGAGACCTGAGAAACTGTCACAATACTGATATTGACATTTTTTAATTATAGAAAACCAAGAGTAAAAATCTGTTAACCTGGCTTTTATGTATTGTCTCACAATTTTATGGGTTTATTATTATATTTACGTATTTATTTTTATTATTTTTTATTATCAGTTTCCTTGTAATCTATTATTTTTGTGTATTGTTGCATAATTTTATTTTGACCTGTATCCTATATTGGTCATATTCTCCTTTATCATTTTAACTGCTCTCTTACTATACTGTATTATTTACTCAATTAAAAGTTTCCCAGTACCCATCCTGTGAATTTGTAATGTTTCACAGACTTGTATAAAAGGTGCTATATACATTAAGTTTGATTGATTTGATTGAATATGCCCATCATAGATCAATGAGACATTTTCGGTGATATGCTTTATACCTAGGAGGTCGACCACGATGGAGTTTCCGAGCAGCAGCGAAAATCCCATCAGCACCCAGGGCAGAAACGGCGCCTGGAAGTTCAGCAGGCCGAAGAAGTTCATGTGTATGAGCGGATGTCTTCTACTCCACACGTACACCAGCATGATGATGAAGGCCTGACCCAGGAAGAAGACGTTGGCGAACAGGCCGAACAGCTGGAGGAAGTCAGGTTAAATACAACTCGTCATTTGGTTCTGTGATTATTATTACAGTAAAATCGACACCTAAGGGTTCAGATGGAGATTAAAGTTTTGGGTTTATAGAGGTTTCTTAGAGGAGTTGCTAATCTGGCGGCAGAAAAAAACATAAATGGCAACCTTATAGAAGCAACTCTGGTCAAAATTAATTGGTAATAAAATACCTTGTATATACAGAAGCCTACCAGGAAAATGTAAAAATGCCTGAAAAGTTAAGATTTAATAAAACAAAAATACTCTAGATCTAGACCTTGCGAGGCATATTAGATATCATGAGACAGTAAGTCAAAATTGTGATTTTTAAACCAATATACTGAAATAAAGTCAAAATTACTAGAATTAGGAATTCATTTTTTGCTTCCCTTTAGTCTCAAGATTTTAATATACTGTAGTTAGAAAAATATATGAGATAAAGCAAAATTGTGGCTCTTACTCTATGTAAAAAAAGAAAAAGAAAAAAAAAAGGAGTCAAATATTGGCTTTCTATCTTAAAAGTTAGACTGTTATTATTACAATGTAGTATCCCATAATCTTTACTTAACAAGAGTACTTTATTTTGATCAGTTAGACGAAGAATTTTGATCTCAAGTTTTTTTTACTTAAGTCAGAATAAACCATAAAATGCTAAATGAAAAAAAATGTAAAAATATGAGATAAATCAAAACTATAAGTCATTTGACAAAGTATAAAAATACATCTTTATGTTGTGACATATTGACTTTCTATCAGAATTTAATTTTGCACTTAAAAGTAAAAAATTGGCAAAAATGTTTATATTTACTACTCTGTATAATCATTCCAAACATTTAGTATTTATTTTCCTGACAGAAATGGTCTTCCATACATGTATGTACAGTATGGATTATAAAATTATAGGAAGTCTAATAATAGAGACATTTCAGCCTCTAGAAATGTTAACAACAAACAAAAACACCAAATTGTTTGTTATGTTTGATTATACAGTTCCCTAAAAAGTCCTAAAACTACCAACATTAATGATTATATAAGACACTTTTTTAAAGCTGGTGTTATTGTTTACCAAACGCTATAAATGCCAACAATTCCTTTCATGTGAGCAAATCACATTACTGATCTGATAGCAGGGTAAACACTGCACCGTCCTGATATTACAGCAGAATTAGTCCTCAAGTACTGTTGTTAAAACCGTCCATGAAAACACAACACGGCTCCAAACAGACTCATAAACCTGCACATTGACCGTTTCACAACAGGCCAGAGGGACGTCTGTGGTAAACAGGCCCTGGACTGTATCATTAACCTGGAATGTGAACGAGAGCTTCTGGCTACAAACTGCTGAGCATCATCAAAAAGAGACAGCTGTATGTACAGTAGCTGGCTTTACATGCTTTTAGCCAGAAGACTTCCTGATTCAGGCAGAAAAATATGCAATGTATATAAAGCAGCGTGTTACCGAACAGACATGAAAGCACTAAAACATCTCATGCTTCCCCCATAAAAGGGTCATTTAAGCCAAATAACATGTTTTAAGGGTCAACTCCTGCAGTATGAGATATACTTACATGCTAACTTGGGTTTATTTAGATTTCTGTCAGAGACTTTAAGTAGTGACCTATTTATAAATACTGTGTGTGTGTATCCAATGCCTGATATATCTTATTCCTCTGTGCTGTAGACCTCCGTTGTTGACCGAAAAGTGTCTAAAAACACTTCTGTGAGCCGCACAACTGCAATGGATGACATGTTCCTTCATGATGAAGAGTTTTGTCATGTTAGTTTGTTTAGAAATGGCTCCAAAGACTAATAATAGTCACATTTTCAGTCTCTGGAGAGTAGTTCTTTGTAAAGTAGAACGCCTGAAAACATGATCTCTGTTATTAGTCTTTGGAGCCATTTCTAAACAAACTAACATGACGAAACTCTTTATAATGAAGGAACAAAACTATTAAAAACATGTCAATGAGCCACACAGCTGCACTGGGTGACATGTTCCTTCATTATAAAAGGAGTTTAATCATGTTAGTTTGTTTAGAAAACGGCTCCAAAGACTAATAACTGCGATCATGTTTTCAGTCTCTGTAGAGTTGTTCCGATATTACAGCCTCTTAAATTTGTTTTACATTGTAAATAACTCTACTATAAAGTAAAGAGGTTGTGATATGCAGCACAGTAAGCTGGTAAAGCACCATTAATGGAGCCGTTTCGCCGCACATGCTCAGTAGCGTCCGCCTTACACAGAACTACTCTCCAGAGACTGAAAACATGATCTCTGTTATTAGTCTTTGAGCCATTTCTAAACAAAACTAACATGACCAAACTCTTTATTATGAAGGAACATGTCACCCAGTTCAGTGGTGTGGCTTACTGACATGTTTTTAATAGTTTTGATCCTTCATTATAAAGAGTTTGTCATGTTAGTTTGTTTAGAAATGGCTCCAAAGACTAATAATAGTCACATTTTCAGTCTCTGGAGAGTAGTTCTTTGTAAGTCTCTCCAAGACTGAAAACATGATCTCTGTTATTAGTCTTTGGAGCCGTTTCTAAACAAACTAACATGACCAAACTCTATATAATGAAGGAACGAAACTATTAAAAACACATCATTGAGCCACTTCGCTGTACTGGGTGATAAATTACATTCAACTCCATTATATTTGAAACAGATATAAAAACCTGGTACCTGGTAAAGTTGAATCTAAAAGGGAGAAAACCTTTTGTAATTTGGGTGGACTAGCCCTTTAAGAATCTCCCATAAAGGATGGACTCTTAAACACTTTTTTTATAATCATTGAAAAGGATACAGTCATCAGGACGCCTCCGAACAGGAAACATGAACACAAAATCTGCCGTCCGGCCCCGGAAGCAGCCTTCCTCCAGCATCCGCAGTATCGATAACTTAAAAACAGTCAAGGACACAGCTGCAGTTTTTTTCTCCCAGTGTCAAAGTATCAAGAGTAAGACTTAATACAAAAGCTGCCTTTAGAAGTTTAGAGTGATAATATCTTAGATGAAAAATGCAGCTGGGATATTATCATTATTATATTATGTTTCCTCCGTGAAGAAACGCTGGTAAAAAAAGATACAGAAAGATGATGTTGAACACAAAACTGAATCCAAGAGAACCGAAGAAGAGGAAGCTGGTTATCAGACGCCATAACTGAGAGAGAGAGAGAGAGAGAGAGAGAGAGAGAGAGAGAGAGAGAGAGAGAGAGAGAGAGAGAGAGAGAGAGAGAGAGAGAGAGAGAGAGAGAGAGAGAGAGAGAGAGAGAGAGAGAGAGAGAGAGAGAGAGAGAGAGAGAGAGAGAGAGAGAGAGAGAGAGAGAGAGAGAGAGAGAGAGAGAGAGAGATTAAAAGGTTACTGTCAATTTATACTTAAAGGAATAGTTCAACATTTTGGGGTAGTGATTTCTCTTTCTTTCTGAGAGTGAGATGGGAAGATGGAGCTTCTTCTCTCATTCTAGGAAAAAAAAAAAAAACAAGGTAAGTTTCCAACATTTCTGTAATAAATAAAAATAAACACCTGATATCTTCTGATGATGAGGTCTGGGTTAAAGTAGAGCTGGAAGGGAGTGATGACCTCAAGTTGCTAAAAAACAAAAACATAACATATAGGCTTAAATTAAATCAGAAAGTTAGATAAACATCCATATTGATAAGAAACAACCAACATTTCAACACTTTTCAACCAACTGTTCATCTACTTTCAAATCTTAAAGCTGTCAACGCTTCAATTGACCACAATTATCTTTGCATACACTAAAACTACAACCTGACACCTCAACTACTTTAATTTTGTAATCTTATCCTTCACGTAACATCTTGAACTTCAGCTCAATAATGAACTTTTATCTCTTTAACTTAAATCTGAAGAGTTTCTACTAAAACTGAAGTTACGCTTTTACGAGCACTTCAACTACTTTCATCCATCAGAAAAAAAATCTTTTTTTTCCTTCTGGTCAAGGAAGGACAGGAGGAAGGAAGGAAGGAAGGAAGGAAGAAGGAAGGAAGGAAGGAAGGAAGGAAGGAAGGAAGGAAGGAAGGAAGGAAGGAAGGAAGGAAGGAAGGAAGGAAAGAAAGTAGGGAGGAAAGAAGGAAGTGAGTAAGGAGCGAGGGAGGAAGGAAAGGAGGAAGGAAGGAAGTAAGGAAGGAAGGAAAGGAGTAAGAAGGAAGGGAGGAAAGAAGGAAGGAAAGGAGTAAGGAGGGAGGGAGGAAGGAAAGTAGGAAGGAATGAAGGAAGGAAGGAAGGAAGGAAGGAAAGGAGTAAGGAGGGAGGGAAAAAGGAGGAATGAAGGAAGGAAGGAAGAAAAGGAGGGAGGAAGGAAGGAAGGAAGGAAGGAAGGAAAGAAGGAAGGAATGGAGTAAGGAGGGAGGGAGGAAGGAAAGGAGGAAGGGAGGAAGGAAGGACTGAAGGAAGGAAGGAAGGAAGGAAGGAAGGAAGGAAGGAAGGAAGGAAGGAAGGAAGGAAGGAAGGAAGGAAGGAAGGAAGGAAGGAAGGAAGGAAGGACTACTTTCAGAGCTCACACTTCAACTGAAATTTAAACTTCTAACGTTGTATTTTACCGACACTTAAACTGCTTTCAAGCAACTTTCCTTTCAACTGTCAAGTCTTCTGATTTCAAGGCTTACACTTTAACTGCTTTCACCTATTAAGTAACATATCAGCTGACACTTTCACTGCTTTCAGTGTTGACACCAAACTACTTTCCTCGCTTGAATTTCATCTGAAACTTCACCTGCTTTAACGCTTACTCTTCACACTTTAATGGAAATGTGCAGTTCTTTCATTGCTTACACTTCTACTGCTTTCACCTATTAAGTAACATATCATCTGACACTTCAACTGCTTTCATCTTTTTACTCTTTAATTGACAGTGAAACTACTTTTAGCTCACACATCTTAACTAACTACACCTCTCTCCACTGCTTCCACTTCTTTCATCTTTATCTCTGAAATTGACAGATCAGCTGCTTTCATATATTTAAGAGTTAAGCCTCACTTAACAATTACACTTCAACAGAAAGCTCAAACACCTTCAGCACTTTTACTTTAAAATGAGATTTCAGCTCAGTTGACATGTGAGTTACTTTCAACATTTTACAAGCAAATAATTAACATTTAAAAACACTTTAGCTTGATTATATTGTCTCAAAAGCTCCAAAGATTCAACATGTTAAGACGCTGAAACTATTTTAAATGTTTAACCTTTAAAGTTTCGGTGAGAGCACGTACATTTTCTTAAAATGTGTCGACTTTTCAAGAAAAAACATGATTGTGGAGACAATTTTTACCCCATAGTAAATGTAGGAAAACTCAAATGCTGCTCAGTAATTTGTCTGTTAATTTAAATTTAAAGCGTTACATTAAGGATTACATACATAGACACATAATTAAAATGTAGTTAATAATAAGTAGCACTAGATTGATTGTCAATATTAAGAGAAAAGTGTTTTAAATTGAAAGCTTATCTAACTATTTCTTGATATTAGTGAATGTTTCCTGTCTGATCTCAGCCTGCAGGTCAGAGTTGAGTCTTCTCTTGTTTTCTTCATTGTTAGTGTGTTGTTGTTGTTGTTGTTGTTGTGTTGTTGTTGTGTTGTCGGCTCTTACCACGGCAGCGGTGGTGAGGACACAGGCGGTCGTGTACGCTCGGGTCACCACAGGGATCTGAAAATACTCCTGAGTGAAGCTGTGAGCCATCGCTGCTGCTGCTGCCACACTGTCAACCATGATTTACCCTCTGAATGAACAGCACAGGCCCCGCCCCCCTCCACCGCCTCAGCCAATCAGAGGCAAGGATCAATTAACACCATCCACCCCACACACACACACTCTGAACCTTTAACACATTACAGCTGATGTAAAAGCTAATTAGAATATAAATATTTCATTCCACTTTATAACTTTATACCTTTTTAAACATACATGTATTTGAAATAAAACAGATCTCAGTGGGATTAAAGTGGTGAAATAAAGTTTATAAAAAAAAAAAGTTTACATGATTTAAATCTCTTTGGGCTATATAATGAGATATAAACAATGAATGGACAAAAAAAGAGAAAGTTTCTTGCACTGTTGTAATACATGTATGAAAAATGTATAAAATGCATAAAATATATTATGTAAAATTTGTAAAAAATCAATGAGAATCTACTTATAAAAAAACTTTCTTCAATGAAAACATACATTTTTTTAATTGTGTAAAAGCAATTACAAATCCTGACTTGTGTTTGGAGCAAACTATTTTAATTTAAGCACATTATGACAAATATGACATGCATTTTTGATAAGTTTAATTATTAATAATATTTAGAGAAATGTATCATATTTGTGAGTGAATCTTTAATGTTTTAAAGTAAAATGTAATAGTGTATAAAAACATTTAGATTTTTCTTTAGGTTTTATTATAAAGAAAACAACACACAGTTCATACATTTCAATAACTGCTTCAATGAAAACATAATTTTTTTAGAAATAGCTCAAAAAATCTGTTAAAGCAATGGGAAATTATAACTTGTATTGGACAAAACCTTTTAATATAAGTACTTTATGAGGCAATAAGTATATTTTTGATGAGTTAAATTAGTTTTTATTAGTAATGTTTTAGAAGATTGATCAGATTTGCCTTGGTAGTGAATTTTTAATGTTATTGAAGTAAAGTTTAATCATGAATACAAACTTAAAAACATTATTTCATCTTTTAATATTTAACTTCTAGTGTCGTGCATTGGCCAAAAAGTGATTTTTTTCCCCTTATTATTGACCACGTCTGTTTTGACTGTTACTTCTTTCCATCCTTCCTTCCATCTGTCCTTCCTCCCTCCTTCTTTCCTTCACTCCTTCCTTCCTTTCCTTCCTCCCTCCCTCCTTCTCTCTTTCTTTCCTCCCCCCTACCTTCTTCCCTTTCTCCCTCCTACCTTCCTTCCTTCCTTCTTTCCTCATCCTTCCTCCCTCCCTCCTTCTCTCTTTCTTTCCTTCCTCTCTCTGTCCTCCCTTCCTTCTTTCCTTCCTCCATCCCCTTTTCTTCCTTCCTTCCTCCTTCTTTCCTTCGCTCCTTCCTACCTTTCATTCCTCCGTCTCTCTTTCTTTACTCCCTCCTACCTTCCTCCCTTCTTTCATTCCTTTCTCCCTCCTACCTTCCTTCCTTCCTTCCTTCCTTCCGCCCTTTCCTTCCTTCCTCCCTTCTTTCCTCCATCCTTCCTTCCTTTCCTCCTTCCTCCCTCCCTCCCTTCTTCTTTCCTTCCTTTCCTTCCCTTCCTCCCTCCCCTCCTTCTCTTTCCTTCCTCCCTTCCTTCTTTCCTTTCTCCCTCCTACCTTCCTTCCTTCCTTCTTTCCTTCTCCCTCCTACCTTCCTTCTTCTTCTTTCCTCCCTCCCTTTTTTCCTCATCCTTCCTTCCTTCCTTTCCATCCTCCTCCCTCCTTTCCTTCCTTCTTCCTCCCTTCCTTCCTTACCTCGAGGACAACAGGAGGGTTAAAGATGCGTTCACTTACCTTCACTTATCATGTATAAATGTGTCTCGCTAGTTTCAGAGTTAATCTCTCCGGAGGCTGCAGAGGTTGGTAAAAGGTTATGGTTTTATTAGAAAGAAAACAATACACAGTTCATACGTTTCAATGTACAAGTTTGAGGCTACATATGAGTACAAAAAAAAAAAAACATGAATCAGACACATGTATGTACAATAAAAGTTTACTAAGTAGTTTGTGTATAAATATGTTCACTGATTAACACTTGAAACAACGTGTGGATGATAACTGGAACGACTCGTCAGTGTCCTGCACTGGCAAACTAACAGTCTGTACTGAGCCTTCACATCTCGAGTGCTGCAGCCAGCGACACAGCAGAGGAAATGTCAGATTACCCGGAGCAGTGGTTTCTCAACATGAGGGTCGTGACCCCGAAAAGAGGTCGCGACATGGAGTTTTTCAGGGTCTGTGATGAGCCTTTTCAATTCACTATCCAGCAGTGGTGGATGAAGGATTCAGGTCCTTTAGTTATTAGACAAAAAGATACAACAAAGTATATATATATATATATCCTATATTTAAACTCATACTTAGTACATAAGTTTTATCAGTACTTAACCCTCCTGTTGTCCTCGAGTCAAAGATGGAAGGGAGGAAGAAGGAAGGAAAGGAGGGAGGGAGGAAGGGAGGAAAGGAAAGAAGGAGGGACAGAGGAAAGAAGACAGGAAGGAAGGTAGGAGGGAGGGAGGAAAGAAGGAAGGAGGGAGGGAGAAAGGAAAAGAGGAAGGGAGGAAGGAAGGAAAGAAGGACATAGGAAACAAGGAAGGGAGGAAGGACAGAGAGAAGGAGGGAGGGAGGGAGGAAAGAAGGACAGAGGAAACAAGGAAGGGAGGAAGGAAAGAGAGAAGGGGGGAGGGAGGGAGGAAAGAAGGAGGGAAGGAAAGAAGGGGGATGGAAGAAGGAAAGCAGGAAGGGAGGAAAGAGAGAGGAAGGAAAGAAAGAGAGAAGGAGGGAGGAAGGACAGACGGAAGGAAGGGAGGAAAGAAGGAACAGTCAAAACAGACGGGGTCAATTTGACCCGGGAGGACGACACAAAGGATAAAGTTTAAAAAGTAAAAGTACTTCCTGTCCTGTGTTTTTAATACTGCAAGCATCAGTGTTAGAGCAGCATGTTACTGTTGTAGCTGCTGGAGGTGGAGCTAGTTTACACTACTTTATACTGTTGGGTAGTTTAATTCAGTGGTTCCCAACCTAGGGATCGGGCCCCTCCAAAGGGTCAGCAGATACATATAGAGGGGTCGTGAGATGATTAATGGGAGAATTTTTTTTTTTTTTGAGAAATATTGGAAGTTTAAAGGGGGAAATGTCTTTGTGGTGGAACTGATAACAACACATAGATATCTGAAATATGACAAAAAGCCAAAATTATATGCAGTTTTTTTTTGCAAGAGGCAACAAGCCAAAGAAGGCATATTTTTAATGCAAAATCTTGATCTTAATCTAATAAATGTAGCAGAATATTTGCCTTTGAAATGTATTAGACTAAACATAAAGTAGCAGAAAGTACAGTACAGTTCGTGAGTAAATGTATTTTCCACCACTGCTATCAAGCCAGTAATCTTTGTGATAAATACTTGTGTAACACACCAGCCAACAGGGTCAAAGTTCATCACTCAAGTTATTTTTTGGGAGTGACTCACTGACCAGCATGACTAAGAAAGAGCACCATGTTTTATATAGACAAGCAAAGACTTCATGAAGGATGACACGCCAAAAAAAAAATATATGAGGACAAACAAACATCACAAACAATCCTCCTGCAGGAAGACGCTGTTGCACTCTAGATGGCGCCATGGAGCTTTTTTCTTTTCCTGCACGCTGCTGCTGCTGCTTTCCTGAGAGATTGCCAACAGCTGAGAGCTTCTTCACAACATCACATTGGGAAGAGTGACATCGATTTTGGTCCAAGTTGTGTAGAAAGCAGGAATCATTTTGTAACGTTGCAGATTTAAAGCTACATAAGACAGATTTTGTGTAAAAGATTCAGATGCATCAAACACAACAAAAGATGAGCATCACGTCTACAATCTCTACATAATGAAACCTTTTGAACAGCAGTGAGGAAACATTTGGCTGAAGTGTATAACAGTGTTTTAGCACCAATCTCAAAGCTTTTTTAATTCAAGCTTTGATATCTTTCCTTATTTCGCTGAGGTGAGAACTTTAAAAACCAAGAAACTAGATGTTGATCCTCCTAAAATGTTTTAACCCTGAGTTGAGTCTGGGAGTTTCCTCTTAGGTTGAGTACTAATGTTTTTCTTCACTGGGACCAATTGCTCAAATGCAGGGAAGGATGGAGGGAAGAAAAAAGGAAGGAAGGATGGAAGGAAGGGAAGGAAAGATGGAAGGAAGGAGGGAAGAAAAAAGGAAGGATGGAAGGGAGAAAAGAAAGAAAGGATGGACAGACAGAATGAAGGAAGGAAGAAAGGGAGGGAGTAAGGACAGAAGGAAGAAAGGGAGAAAGGAAACATGGAAGGAAGGAGGGAAGAAAAGAGGGAAGGAGGGAAGAAAAGAGGGAAGGAGGGAATGAAGGAAGGAAAGGTGGAAGGAAGGAGGGAAGAAAAGAGGGAAGGAGGGAGGGAAGGAAGGAAGGAATGAAGGCAGATGGAAGGAAAGATGAAAGGAAGGAAGACATGAAAAGAAGACAAGAAGGAAAGAAAGGGAGGAAGCAAAGATGGAAAGGTGGAAGGAAGGAGGGAAGGACGGAAGGAAGGAAAGATGGAAGAAAGGAAGGAAGTAAGGAAGGACAGAGGGAAGGAAGGAAAGAAGGAAGGACAGAAGGGAGAAAGGGAGGAAGGAAAGGTGGAATGAAGGAGGGAAGAAAAGAGGAAGGGAGGGAAGGAAGGAAGGAAAAGAAGACGGGAAGGAAAGTGGGCCGGATGTGAATCACTTCTATGTCTAACTTTCTCCAAAAAAGGCAGAAATTAACTTTTTTTTCAGACTTTTAAAGAAAATGTTGAGATTTTTTTTCCTTCCTCTCTTGTTTCTAGGCTTTGATCAGCTGACTGCTTCACTGATGCAAGTCTGAGGAAACTTCAACATTAGATGAACCAATAATCTTTATCTGTTGCAGGTATCAGGTACTGTGAGACTCCTCTGGGACTCTTTGTGCCCTGAGCTCAGACTGTCAGGCTACATTTAAATCCTTCCTTTATCACTTGGATTGTCTGACTTCAATTACAGCCTTAATGGAGAAACCTAACAGATGTTGTGGTGCGTTTTTAGAGAGTTTATAACTCTGTGGAGGATGGCAGCTGGATTTATAGCAATTAAATGGATTCCAGAGGTTCAACGATTAGTCAATCAACAGAAAAATGCAGATTGTCAATTAAAAGTCAATTTTCAAGCACAATTCCAGCTTTTTGAATGTGATGATGTTCTGTTTTACCTTGTTTTACATTAACGTAACATGATTATTGTTGGGTTTTGGACTGTTGATTGGATGACATCACTTTGGACTCTTTGCTTACGGACATTTTTTCCACTACTTCCTGATGTTTGTTTGTAGACTAAACGATTAATCGACTTTGGAAATCATCCGTAGTTGCATTCTTAATGGATTCCAACAGTGACTCCGTTTCACAGCAAAAAAAAACAAAAACCCAAAACATCTAGAAACGTCTGAAACCACTCAGCAAATTACAAACAATGGACCTTCTGTCGGCGCAGTTTAGATGTATGACACGCGACTGTGTTTGCTTACCTTAGTCGTGAGCTTTCAAACCTACATGCGAATCCAAACATGTCAGGTTAGAAGACGACACCTTAAAGTTTATCCATATATAACTAAAAAAAAACTCTTGACTGCAAAGATCTTTAGAGATTATTTGGAGACAGTTTGGTCAGGTCATGAAAGTCCTTTTGAAAGCTGAACAAATCTTTCCTCCTGGTAGTGTTGACAGGTTTACAAAACTCTGCACAATAAATGAGCTGCTAGAGAGTAATTTGACTTTAGTTTAGAAGCTGATTTGAGGCCAGCGTGAACCTGAATGAACCAAACACAAACATGTAAAATCACTCTTGATATCCTTCAAAAAAAGTCCAGTTTAACATCCTTGTCTGGGTTGTAATATTGCAAAGGTTGTAATAAAAAGTTACTTCTCCAGCTCTCTGCTACAGCCGCTGTAAGTTTGCTTGTCACACTTCGAACACATGACGATTCAGCGAGTCCATCCGAAACAGTTGAAATGAAAAGTTTCCACTACAGTGACAAACGAGTCTTTTCTGGTTCAAGTCTGCGAACCAACATCAGTCGAAAAGTCTCCATTTCAGGCTCAAAGAAAGGAGGTGAGAACGGTGCAGTTCACATCAGTATTACATTAATACAGGGCCCAGATCTCAGCCGTACGGTGACAAAATGTGCAAAATAAATAGTCGAGTATAGCTGCACAGGAGGTGCCAAGTCTGAGGAAACATAACTTGGTTTTCCTGAGAAGAAGGTGTAATGGATCTGAGTATCAATAAATGGGAGTAAAGCATAAACAGATTTAAGGGAGACCGTCTCGTCTCCCTCGATTCCACAGTTTGAACAAACAAACGTCACTGTTCCAAAAGCTCCTCTTCATTGTCTAAAAAGAAATCCGTCGCTCCGTCGTGTCCACGAAGAGTCAAACTCAAGACTCAAATGTTTCTACAGCCGAAGAAATCCATGCCCACGTAGCGAGGGTAACCCTCCAGAGAGTTCATGCCAACAGGATCAAATTTCCAGTACTGTCGTCCTTGGATAAAGTGAGCATAGCCTGGAAAATATAGATCATAATAAATATTAGTATTTGAATTGGATGATATATTGATTTAGTTCAGTTGTGGAATATGAGAGACTAAGCAGTTTCTTTGAGAATTTTTTGAGGATTTGGGGGAAAAAAGTAGTGAATAATTTTGTGTCATATTGCAAAAAACACAAATATTAAAAACTGTAAATGTTTAAGCTTCGTGTCGTCCTCCCGGGTCAAACTGACCCCGTCTGTTTTGACTGTTCCTTCTTTCCTCCCTCCCTCCTTCTCTCTTTCTTTCCTTCCATCCCCCTTTCTTCCTTCCTTCCTTTCCTTCCTCCCTTCCTCTTTTCCTTTCTCCCTCCCTCCTTCCTTCTTTCCTTCCTTTCTTCCTCCCTCCTTTCCTTCCTTCTTCCTTCCTTCCTTCTTTCCTTTCTTCCCTCCCTCCTTTTCTCTTTCTTACCTCCCTCCCTCCTACCTTCCTTCCTTCCTTCCTTCTTTCCTTCCTTCCTTCCTCCCTTCCTTCTTTCCTTCCCTCCTTTCTTCCTCCCTTCTTTCCTTCCTCCTTCCTTTCCTTTCCTTTCCTTCCTCCCTTCCTTCCTCCCTCCCTCCTTCCTCCCTCCCTCCCTCCCTCCCTCCCTCCCTCCCTCCCTCCCTCCCTCCCTCCCTTCCTTCCTTGACTCGAGGACAACAGGAGGGTTAAAGGAACCTTCTGATATTCATATCATAGTACGCATAATTTCAGACACACTTTGTCATGTTTTGTTTTTTTTCAAACCTGCTTCACATTTTGGCTGCTTGGACAAACAAACATCCGGGAGCAGCTGAGAGTAAACATCTGTAAACATCAGCCTTAAAACCGAACCCTAGTTTGGCTTTTGATTATTTATAGTATTTAAACATATATGATTTTGATATCTTGATTGTTTACAGGTTTTAAAACATTTCAACGTCTCTGGTTTAAATCCAGCAAAGGACCTTCGTTACATGTCAAACCCATTTCTCTCGCTCTGCCTCTTATTTCCTGTCGGCCTCTCTGCCATCAACTGTGCAATGAAGGCAAAAAAGTCCGAAAAATAACGTTTTTAACCCTCCTGTTGTCCTTGAGTCATGGAAGGAAGGGAGGAAGAAGGAAGGAAAGGAGGGAGGAAGGAAGACGGAAGGAAGGGAGGAAGAAGGAAGGAAAGGAGGGAGGAAGGAAGGGAGGAAGGAAGACGGAAGGAAAGGACGGAGGAAGGAAGGTAGGAGGGAGGGAGGAAAGAAAGAAGGAGGGAGGGTGGGAGGGAGAAAGGAAATAAAAAGAGAAGGAGGGAGGGAGGAAGGAAAGGAAGGAAGGAAGGACAGAAGGATGGAAGAAAGGGGGATGGAGGAAGGAAAGAAGGAAGGTAGGAAAGAGAGAGGAAGGAAAGAAAAAGAGAAGGAGGGAGGGAGGAAAGAAGGAACAGTCAATTTGACCCGGGAGGACGACAGGATGGTTAAAATAAATGGTATTCCTTTTTATCCATTTTATTTGTCATTGTCTTTCATCAGTCCTGTCTAGTTTTTATTCTACTTTAATTCACCTTTATTGGTTTATTTCTTGTTTTTTGCATTAGTCAAAAGTTGTTATTGTCAAAACACTTTGAATTACACTAACCTGATCCAAAATGGCTGTACGAATAAAGTTTGATTGATTGATTGATTAGACATTCATTAAAGCTACCCTTAGCTTTGTTACATTTTTACACATGTTTTTGTTTAATATTAAATGCTATTAATAAGGTATTGGCTCTAAAATGTTAGAGAGATCCACCAGGCATAGAAACTCATAATTATTCCATTCTCATGATATTCAGTGAAAACTCTGACCAATCATATCATTCGGTCCGAATAAAATGATTGGCCGAGTGACCTGCCTGTTTTCCCTTTCCGCATTACGTAATCGCGCGCTCCCCCACCCGGAAGAGAGTCTGTTGTGGATCCACGGCATTATAATACATCCATAATACACGGAGATAGCCGTGAACAGCCAGTAGCGATTGACAATGACCGACAGAAGCGGACCACGGCTTCCACCTCCAGCCGCTCCCATGTGGAAAAAGAAAACTATATATATATATATATATATATATATATATATATATAGTGCACGTTCGCGGAGGCAGACATCCCAACTCTCCCGGAAGTTCTGGGAGTCTCCCGCATATTGATAGGAGCTCCCTGACGCCCGCAAATGAGACGTAATCTCCCGGAATCTGGAGTGAACGAGCAAGAGCGCGCACTAGAGAGTGACAGCGCGTGTGTGTGTGTGTTTGTGTGACTATAAATGCAGCGTGTGTGAGAGCAAAGCGTCCTTATAACTCTGTGTTACCGCTTATTAGACCGATCACGCTTATTAGTGCGAAAATATCTGATGTTTCACTTTCTTCTTGGGTTTATGTGCGTAAAAGGTTGTTGAATAAACCTTTTACACAGGCGACATTTTGACTTGTTAAACATGTGTAACTGATGTTTCAAAGCCGTGGCTATTGTTACTGTTAGTCCTACCTGTGCTGTATAATGAGTCATTATATGCTGTGAAAGTAATCTATGAATCCGACTCCTTCAGTAATGTTGAACATGTTTTGGTTCCTAGACGAAGGCAGGACAGAACAAGTTTGGGAGCTGCAGCTTCAAAAAGGCAGATTTACTGCTTCTTATAGTGCTGTAAACAAGCCCTGCAAACAAAAAGGCAGTTTGACAGTTTTAGGAGGTAAATATATGAAGTTTCATGTTTAATAGTTTAAACAATAGTCCGCTGGAGAAGTCTGGTTGTAGCTATACACAGCCATGGGGGGGGGGGGGGGGGGGGAATATTGTCTTTTACCTGTTAAAATGGTTTTAAATTAGATGGTTTAATACAGAAAACTTTGGTATGTGGTTAAAAATAAAAGTGTATTCTTCTAGTTTGACTCTTTTCTATGTAGACAGACCATAGACTATATAAGAAGTGGACGTAACATCGGTGACGTCACCCATTGGTTTGTGGACTGCTGCTCGGAGGCTAATAGTATCGGATCTGAGCAGCGCCATCTTGAAAATTGCAGGTGCATGCTGGGAAAAATAAAAACACGGATTCTACTTATATGGGCATCAGGAGGGGCATGAGGCGCCCTCCTGAACCTGTGAACCAATCAACCTGTCAATCACGACGTAGCCACGCCCTAATGCATACCCTGCTTTATCGTCACATATAAAATCAGGGAGGCCAAAATGTCCCAAATGAACATCATACTGCATTGAAGAAGGCTTTAAACTAGCGATTGAGACCATAAACACATTTTGAAAACGTTAACTGAGGTTAGAAATCAAGTGAGAAGATGGTGAATTCTCCATTGACTTGTATAGAGACGGAAGTCCTTTTGACACCAAAACGGTCGCCCCCTGGTGGCCTTTTGATAGAATGCAGTTTTAAGTTACTTCCGCGTTGGCCTCATTTCAGAGGACTGGAACTCCCCGCCTGAGACAGACTGAGAGGATTCAGTTTATATTAATTATTGTGATTGCAAGATTGGAAATTCCTCAACTAACCCACCAACATTTACCAAAATAATGGTGAAGCAGTCTCAAAACATCAGCTTTCAAAATCCTGTAATAACTCATTTATGATCAAAATATTCTGAACCACACAGTAGGTCATCTTTACGTACCGTATATGTCCCTGAACGCAGCGTCCACATCGTTGGGGATGCCGCTCCAGTCCTGCATGTTGCGTGCGTAGTCAGACTCGACCCGGTTCTCGCGGGGGCTGAACCTCCAGTAGCTGCCTGATTTGAAGAAGTAGGTGTTGTAGTTGGAGTCGTGGCCCCAGCGCAGCGCCGCCTGGATGCCGGACACAAACAGACCCAGACGCCTGATGGACTCTGGCCCTCGGATCTGCATCTCAGCATCAAACACCCAGTAGTTCTCACCTGCCGAGAGACACGGACATCACACTTTGTCTTTGCCTCAGTAAAAGCAACTAATCCTTCTTTTCCTCACTAACATAATGTTGCAGTCCTGAGATTTCTATATGGGTCAGTGATAAATAAGTGTTGGCAAGATGAGCAATTCCAAAATATGTTAAAAATAGTTTTAAAAGCAGCATCAGGTTTGTTAAAATGTACATTTAGTATTTTTGTTGGTTTTATATCATTTGAAATGACATTTGCACTTTTTTTTTAACCAAAAGTAAGACTGAATGTTCCTGAAAATGTCAAATGGCGTAACCACAAAATAATGATAAATATTACATATTTTATCACCTACAGTGTATTTAAGTGGACTTATACTAATAATGACTTCATTTAAAACATGTAAATGTTTCCTGATCTCCATGGTTACCAGATTAAATGTAATATTTAGAACAATTGTATTCCATTACCTTTATTTAATATAAAGTTATAATGTAAGATCATGCCAAACTAGTTGATATGGTGTTTTATTGACAATTTACTGTTTTTAAGCAAGTTGAATTATTTGGTACAAAGTTTTTATGGTTACACCACTTAGACATTTTTACCATAATCCTCTAATATATTCTCTCAAAATGGATTAAAAGCAGAAATTTGATGCTGGGTCCACAAAAAAAGAATGTGTGCAAGTTATTCATACGTTTATTTTCATATTTTATCCCCTTTAAATTTGATTAAACCACATGGACACAAAAAAAATCAAACGGAAGGAAGGAAAGAAGAAGGGAAGGAAAGAAGGAGGGAGGGAGGAAGGACAGAAGGAAGGAAGGAAGGGAGGAAAGAAGGAACAGTCAAAACAGACGGTGTCAATTTGACCCGGGAGGAAGTTGTGACGGGTAATTTTCAGTTTTTTGTGGCATTTTATAGACTATAAAAGGCCTTTCACACACACACACACACACACACACACACACACACACACACACACACACACACACACACACACACACACACACACACACACACACACACACAGGTGTTTCAGTTTTTCTGGCTTCTGCTCAGGTTGTAGTTGGGTGGAGCCATGTTGGGATTTTATGAGGTCACTAATCTTCATGAACCAATAAGAATTACAACTCTGTAATCTCTCCCTCCCTAAAAAAAAAAAAAATTGCAACAAAACTAATTAAAGGGTCGGACACACGTCAATCAAGTAGAGCCTGAACACGCCTCCGCACACACAGTCCTAAGATAACGTCTAATCAGGCAAATAAGTGAAAACACCTGTGTGGGTGTGCAGAGCCTTTAATCCACAAAATAGGAACGATAATGAAAATGATTGTTGGTTGCAGCCCTAAAAAAGTTGTAGACAAACATTTTCCATGATTAGGAAGGTTTTTTTTGTCAGTCTTAAAAAGGGCAAATCCACTCAAAAGTATCTGCAGTGTGGTTTGAGTATAACTTCACATACCTTGCATAGATATAATGGAAATATCTGCGTTAATTAACATTTTACACATATTTAAACCCAGTAGAGCTCTGAGATCTGCTGACTCAGGGCAGATAGTGGAGCCCAGAGTTCAGACTAAACATGGTGAAGCAGCTTTTACACAACTGGAACAAACTACCAGCAGAACTGAAATCAGCCCAAATGTGAATATTTTTAAATCCAGGTTAAAAACACTTCTCTTCTCCTGTGTTTATGATTGAGCTCTTTCAAAGCACTTTACATTTTAACCCTCCTGTTGCCCTCGAGTAAAGGAAGGAAGGGAGGAAGGAAGGGAGGAAGAAAGAAAGGGAGGGAGGAAGGAAGGGAGGAAGAAAGAAGAAAGGAAGGAGGAAGGAATGGAGGAAGAAGGAAGGAAAGGAGGGAGGAAGAAGGAAAAGAGGAAGAAGGAAAGGAAGGAGGGACGGCTGAAGGAAGGAAGGAAGGAAGGGAGGAAGGAAGAAGGAAGGAAAGGAAGGAGGGAGGAAGGAAGGAAAGGAGGGAGGGAGGAAAGAAGGGAGGGAGGAAGGAAGGAAGGAAGGAAGGAAGGAAAGAAGGAGGGAGGGAGGAAGGAAGGACAGAAGGAAGGAAGAAAGGGGGATGGAGGAAGGAAAGAAGGAAGGGAGGAAAGAGAGAGGAAGGAAAGAAAGAGAGAAGGACGGGAGGAAAGAAGGAACAGTCAAAACAGACGGGGTCAATTTGACCCGGGAGGACGACACAAAGGTTAATCATTCATTTGCACTTTATGTCCTTTTAATGATTTTAAAGCAAATCATTATTTTATGCCGCAACCTTATATTTAATGCTCTATTCTAGTATTTTATTTCTCTCTCTTACTATTTTTATGTACTTTGTTTTTATTATTAGTGTGTGTGTGTGTGTGTGTGTGTGTGTGTGTGTGTGTGTGTGTGTGTGTGTGTGTGTGTGTGTGTGTGTGTTTTAATGTTTCCATGTTTTTACTATTATTGGGTTTTATTTTTATTTCTCAAATTGCATGTTTTTATAGTTTGTTTTTTTTTAAATTTCCAATTCTTACTGTTAAATGTTTGTTTTATGTAAAGCACATTGAGTTGCCATTGTGTATGAAATGCGCTATATAAATAAAGCTGCCTTGCCTACTTCTGTGGATATGCACCCCCCCGCCCCCCCCCCCCCCCCCCTCGTGATCCTGTGCTCACATGAAACCAGAAACCACAATACACGTCTGCTCACCTTGAAAGAACCAAATATTCCCCGACTTGTCTTCAAAGGCGGCGTCGATGTTGTCTGGAATCCCCCTCCAGTGACGAGATGCCAGCGCCGGGTAACCGCTCTGCAGATGCCCGTCCCGGATCCGCCAAACGTAGCCCGACTTGAAGAAGAACAGCTCCCCCCGGATCATAGACACGGCATCAAAGTCCGTCTGGCAGGCATCAGGCTGGAATTAAGAGAAGATCACTTGTTCATCTCCTCGCGCCGAAAGCACACATAAAAAGTGAAGTGGGTGTTAAAGAGGCTTTTTATTGTCTGAAAGGATCCAGAAATAAAGCAGAGGGGTTTCTTTAAAAAAAAAAAAGGTCCACAAAACCATGATGAAGAGTTTCACAAGTTTAAAGAAAAACAATTAACAGTTAAAAGTTTTACAAGAGAAAATAATCTGAAGTGGAAAGTTTGCAGAGTGCTCGTCTGTCAGATCACTTACGGCTCATCTTTGATTCAAAAATACACTAAAGTATGATGAGTTGGTGTCATTTACAAAGAGGAAGGACAGAAGGAAGGAAGGGAGGAAGGACAGAAGGAAGGAATGAAAATAAGACAAGAAGGAAAGAAAGGGAGGAAGGAAGGAAAAGAAGATAAGAAGGAATGAAAGGGAGGAAGGAAAGATGGAAGAAAGGAAGGACAGAGGGAAGGAAGGAAGGAAAGAAGGACAGAGGGACGGAAGGAAAGAAGGAAGGAAGGAAGGAAGGATAGAGGGAAGGAAGGAAGGATGAAAGGAATGAAAGAAGACAAGAAGGAAAAAAAGGGAGGAAGGAAAGATGGAAGGAAGGAAGGAAGGACAGAAGGAAGGAAGGAAAGAAGGAAGGAAGGCAGATTGATTCAAAAATACACTAAAGTATGATGAGTTGGTGTCATTTACAAAGAGGAAGGACAGAAGGACGGAAGGGAGGAAGGAATGAAAATAAGACAAGAAGGAAAGAAAGGAAGGACAGAAGGAAGGAAGGAAGGAAAGAAGGACATAGGGACGGACGGAAAGAAGGAAGGAAGGAAGGACCTTCCTCTGTCCCTCCTTTACTTCCTTCTTCCTCCCTTCCTTCCTCCTTTCCTTCCTTCTTCCATTCTTCCACCCTTCCATCCTTCCTTCCTCCTTTCCTTCCTTCTTCCTCCCTTCCTTCCTCCTTTCCTTCCTTCTTCCATCCTTCCTTCCTCCTTTCCTTCCTTCTTCCATCCTTCCTTCCTTCCTCCTTTCCTTCCTTCTTCCATCCTTCCATCCTTCCTTCCTCCTTTCCTTCCTTCTTCCATCCTTCCTTCCTTCCTCCTTTCCTTCCTTCTTCCATCCTTCCTTCCTTCCTCCCTCCCTTCCTTCCTTCTTCCATCCTTCCTTCCTTGACTCGAGGACAACAGGAGGGTTAAAGTGAGAGTGTGCCCATTCTCTGTAAAGCACATGAATCTCACGTCTAAATCCTTAAATATAAATGTATCATCATTTTATTTTATGTCTCTCTTTTTCCGTCTCATAGATTTGAGATGGGATCAATCTGCAGTTTGGATTTGAGCTAGCTTTTGTGTGTGTGTGTGTAGCGCTTATCTGAAGAATTTATGTGTGCAATTAAAGATATTATATACTTACATTATATACTAAAGCTGTTGAATATCATGCAATTATGTACTTATATACTGCATTAAAGCACTCCATGACAGATGCCTGAGGCTCTCATACTATTAGGAACAGAAATGTAAAATCCCCAAAATATATATATAGATTATTTCATGTACTCTTTTTGGTGGAGGGGTGAACACTTCTACATGTATATGTGAAGATGCAACAGTGGTTTTTGTGTAGATTTTTTCATGCTTTTGACAATTGAGGGATTTCTTG
>NC_084973.1:31980472-32014261 GCF_963691925.1 Scomber scombrus
ACAGTCTTCTAAGCATAACATTCAGTTTTAGAGATATTAAAATAATAAATAATATTTTTTGGTATATATGGTAATGGTAATATATGCTGTAAATATTAAACCCGTCTCGGGACAAATTCATGTTTTCAGCCTTCAGAGAGAAGATTTTTCCATTTCAATATTTTCTTGAGTTACTTTCTGGAGCCACAAATTAACCCTCCTGTTGTCCTCGAGTCAATGAAGGAAGGGAGGATGGAAGAGGGGAAGAAGGAAGGAAAAGAGGGAGGAAGAAGGAAAGGAGGGAGGGAGGGACGAAGGAAGGGAAGGAAGAAGGAAGGAAAAAAGGAAGGAGGGAGGAAAGAAAGAGGGAGAAAGGAAAAGTGGAAGGAAGGAAGCTAGGGGGGAGGAAAGAAAGAAGGAGGGAGGGAGGAAAAAATAAGAGAGGAAGGAAAGAAAGAGGGAGGGAAGAAGGACAGACGGAAGGAAGGGAGGAAAGAAGGAAAGAAAGGAGGGAGGAAGGAAAGGAGGGAGGGAGGGACGAAGGAAGGAAAAAAGGAAGGAAGAAGGGAGGAAAGAAAGAGAGGGAGAAAGGAAAAGAGGAAGGAAGGAAGCTAGGGGGGAGGAAAGAAAGAAGGAGGGAGGAAAAAATAAGAGAGGAAGGAAAGAAAGAGAAAGAGGGAGGGAAGAAGGACAGACGGAAGGAAGGAAGGAAAGAAGGAACAGTCAAAACAGACGTGGTCAATTTGACCCGGGAGGACGACACAAAGGTTAAATGTGATTAGAAGAGTAAAATATTTGGGTCACATCTTCAGGAATGATCTATGAGGGTGATGACGATGTGCAAAAGTGCCAAGCTAAAGCATATTGTACTCCACTCTATGGTGCAGTTATAGTAAAGCAACAATAAAGATGCTTACGGTGGCTTTTAATGATGCTTACAGGATCTTCTTTAAGCTCCAATAGAGTGGAGTACAATATGCTTTAGTTATCCTGTTAGCTGTCTTTACATCATCCATACATATATTACATTTTAATGCCAGTGTATTAGCAACCTTGGAACTTTTGCACATCGTCATCACCCCCATAGATCATTCCTGAAGATGTGACCTAAATATTTTACTCTTCTAATCACATTTAACTTGATCTGCAATAAGAAACAGAAGGAAAACATTTGCTTTTTATCCTCTTTGGTTTTAACACTCATGATGGTGAGGGAGGGAGGGAGGAAGGATGGAAGAGGGGAAGAAGGAAGGAAAAGAGGGAGGAAGAAGGAAGAAAAGGAGGGAGGGAGGAAGGAAGAGAGGGAGGGAGGGAGGAAGGAAGGAAGGAAGGGAGGGGGGGAGGAAGGAAGGAAGGATGGAAGAGGGGAAGAAGGAAGGAAAAGAGGGAGGAAGAAGGAAGGAAAGGAGGGAGGAAGGAAGGAAGGGATGAAGAAAGAAAGAAAAGAGGGAGGAAGAAAGGGAGGAAAAGAGGGAGGAAGGAAGAAGGAAGGAAAGGAGGGAGGGAGTGAGGGAGGATGGGAAGGAAGAAGGAAGGAAAGGAGAGAGGAAGGAAGGAAGGAAAAAGGGAAGGAGGGAGGAAAGAGAGAGGGAGGGAGGGAGAAAGAAAAAGAGGAAGGGAGGAAGGAAGGAAGCTAGGGGGGAGGAAAGAAGGAGGGAGGGAGGACAGAAGGAAAACATTTGCTTCTGATCCTCTTTGGTTTTAACACTCATGATGGTGAGGGAGGGAGGGAGGGAGGAAGGATGGAAGAGGGGAAGAAGGAAGGAAAAGAGGGAGGAAGAAGGAAGGAAAGGAGGGAGGAAGGAAGGAAGGAAGGAAGGGGGGGGAGGAAGGAAGGGAGGGAGGAAGGAAGGATGGAAGAGGGGAAGAAGGAAGGAAAGGAGGGAGGAAGGAAGGAAGGAAGGGAGGGGGGGGAAGGAAGGATGGAAGAGGGGAAGAAGGAAGGAAAAGAGGGAGGAAGAAGGAAGAAAAGGAGGGAGGAAGGAAGGAAGGAAGGGAGGTGGGGGGAGGAAGGAAGGATGGAGGAGGGGAAGAAGGAAGGAAAAGAGGGAGGAAGAAGGAAGGAAAGGAGGGAGGAAGCAAGGAAGGTATGAAGAAGGAAGGAAAAGATGGAGGAAGAAAGGGAGGAAAAGAGGGAGGAAGGAAGAAGGAAGGAAAGGAGGGAGGGAGGGAGGGAGGGAGGAAGGGAAGGAAGAAGGAAGGAAAGGAGAGAGGAAGGAAGGAAGGAAAAAGGGAAGGAGGGAGGAAAGAAAGAGAGAGGGAGGGAGGGAGAAAGGAAAAGAGGAAGGCAGGAAGGAAGGAAGCTAGGGGGGAGGAAAGAAGGAGGGAGGGAGGACAGAAGGAAAACATTTGCTTCTGATCCTCTTTGGTTTTAACACTCATGATGGTGAAGTGTCCACATACTTTTTACTCAGGTGTAGTACCACCATATGGCCATTAGGGGGCAGTATTTACCCAGTATATGCATCTGACCCGTCTATAAATGAACTGAAGGCTTCCTGCCACCTGTTGCAGCTAAAATAAATAAATACATAAAAAATCCCCCAGAAATATGAACAGTGTGACAGAAGGGGAAGTCAGATTTTCTCTTTCTGTGATGTTTCACTCAATATTTCATAAAGGCCTGTGGAGCCTTACTCTGCAGATGTAAGCACGCTTATTGATTTGAATGCTAGAAATGTACTCGTTCATAATTTATAAACCATCTTGTGCATGACCTTCAGTATATCAGTGTTTATATGTGTGTGTGTGTGTGTGTGTGTGTGTGTGTGTGTGTGTGTGTGTGTGTGTGTGTGTGTGTGTGTGTGTGTGTGTGTGTGTGTGTGTGTGTACAAAGGCATCTGCTCGTAATGAAAAAAACATCACTTTTGGACTCGAGTGAAGCCTCAAGAGTTGTCAAAGTTCTCATCAGGTCATCAGTCTGGTCGACATTAATGAGAGGAAAACACACACACACACACACACACACACACACACACACACACACACACTGATGGAGATTTATGTTTATATAGCAGCAAGTTTAAACTGAGGATATTTCATTAGGAGTAAAACTGAAGCCTCTGTGATGTCTTAACTCCAAAAACTGCAGAGTTCAGGTCCATTTCCAGTGAATGTTGAGGCTCCTCCAGCTGTTTTTCCAGCATTGAGTCTTCAAACTTCATGGTCAGGATTAAAAGCTTAAGGTTAAACCAGTGAATTGAATTGTTAACTGAACCCTCTTTCATCAGCTTAATATCCTTGTAACTGTCTCTCCGCCATTATAAAGGCCTTACAACTTCCCTTAAAGCATTATTTCAGCTCTCACTACTTCCCCCCCAACACAACATCTGTAAACAGCAGATGCCTCTAACAACATAAAGTGTCATTTTGGGGAAAGTTACACAACCCTGTGATGGACCCAAAACCCCCCCAGCGAGAGTCTAGACATCTTCTCAAATAGCGTGCATAGAATTAGGATAGTCAATTACACGTTCATCCTCTGACGCTGCGCAGGTTGATATTCAGTGTAAGATTGAGATAAATTTGGAAGTTTTATCGGTCCCTGTGGGGAAATTAGGTTGTTGCAGCAGCTAATGTAATAGGATTTGGCAGCGGGGGAATCGAGAGAGACTGGAGAAGAGAAAAGAAGCAATGAAAATTGTGGAAATAGTCAAAAAAAAAATGATGAAACTGACTTCAATAGGTCTCCTGCTGGCTGGCAGTAGCTTTAAAACGTATTTGTTGTGTTGCTGTTTTTGAGTGTTACCGGCCCCGAGGACCTTCAGGGATCCTGAGAGGGGTTTGAGAGGTTTGCAAAAGCATTTAAAAGGAATCACTTAATAACACTCACAGCATTGACATGATATTTAAATTCATTTATTCAACCTTTACAGGGTGGTCCAACAAGAGCAGAAATGCTTTAATTTGCATGGAAAGTCTGTTTATGCCGGACAATAAAAAGCAGTCAGAAGCAATAATAAAGATTAACTCAACTATTAAACATTTAAAATGCTAATAAGAGATATGGATACTCTGATAAAGGATGATAACAGGAGTAAATATGTTTGAATGCAACAATAAAACATTAAAAAACCAAGAAAACCAAGAACCACACTGTTGCCATGGGTGACACGTTCCTTTATAATGAAGATTATGGACACTTTAAAGTCAAGAGGTTGTGATATGTTGCGCAATACGCTGGTAAAGCAGAGCTGTATCCCTGCACATGCTCAGTGAGCGTCTTCTTTACACAGAACTACTCTCCAGGGACTGAAAATAAGACCTCTGTTATTAGTCTTTGGAGCCGTTTCTAAACAAACTAACATGACCAAACTCTACATAATGAAAAAAACATGTCACCTAGTGCAGCTGTGTAGCTAATTTATGTGTTTTTAATAGTTTTTGGACAACAATGGGCCGGTATACGGGACAGAAGAATACAATATATCACACATTTCTAGAATAAAGCACTCCTGAGATCTGGTAAAGTAGTGAATTTACCTAAAACTGCTGTGAGATCTGAGATATATTGGCTGTTTTCTTTAACCCTCCTGTCGTCCTCCCGGGTCAAATTGACCCCATTTTTTGACTGTTCCTTCTTTCCTTCTTTCCTTCTTTCCTTCCTTCCTTCCTTCCTTCCTTCCTCTTTCTTTAATTTTTCCTTCATTCTTCCCTTCATTCCCTCTTTTGTTGCTCCCTCCTCCTTCCATACTTCCTTTCCTTCCTTCGTTTCTTCCTTTCTTTCTTCCTTCCTTCCTCCTTTCCTCCTTCCCTCTTTCCTCCTTTCCTTCCTTCCTTCCTCTCTCCCTCCCTCCTTACTCCTTTCCTTCCCTCCCTTCCTTCCTTCTATCCTTCCTTCCTTCCTTCCTTCCTTCCTTCCTTACTCCCTCCCTCCCTCCCTCCTTACTCTTTTCCTTCCTCCCTTCCTTACTCCCTCCCTCCCTCCTTACTCCTTTCCTTCCTTCCTTCCTTCCTTCCTCCTTTCCTTCCTTCCTTCCTCCTTTCCTCCCTCCCTCCTTACTCCTTTTCTTCTTTCCTTCCTTCCTTCCTCCCTTCCTTCCTCCTTTCCTTCCTTCCTTCCTTCCTTCCTTCCTCCTTTCCTTCCTTCCTTCCTTCCTTCCTTCCTTCCTTCCTTCCTCCTTTCCTCCCTCCCTCCTTACTCCTTTTCTTCTTTCCTTCCTTCCTTCCTCCCTTCCTTCCTCCTTTCCTTCCTTCCTTCCTTCCTTCCTTCCTCCTTTCCTCCCTCCCTCCTTACTCCTTTCCTTCCTTCCTTCCTTCCTTCCTTCCCTCCTTCCTTCCTTCCTTCCTTCCTCCCTTCCACATCCCTTCCTCCTGTCCTTCTTTAACCTGAGGACAACAGGAGGGTAAAAGGGCTTTAAGAATAAACACTTAATACTAAAGAACTTTAATTCAATAAATAATAAATATATCTGTATTTCTGTAAAGTGTGTGCATGAAAACACCTTCAGGCTGAGTTGTGTCGCACTTGTGAGTCAGAGAGGATCATTTTCTCTTTCAGTGTACACGCTTCACTTGACCTTTGACCTCATTTAGAGGAAAGGAAACTGCAATAAATGTCAGGTTATAATTGGAATAACATAACTTATTGTTTGTTCTTCTAATGGAAAAAAAAAGAAAAGATAATGACCACACAGGTTTTAGTGGTCATTATAACCGTAGATGTATTAGAGGGTGAACCTGCGTTACCTTTAGTTTAGCCTTCTTATTAAATCTGACCTCAACGTGAGAATAAACCTGTCTGAGGTAAATTAGCGGCAGACTCCACGTGAAGTGTCAAAGCGATGCAAGCGGAGAAAAAACCTTCTATGGATCACAGACATTTTTTAATTTTTTAAATCTTCCACTGCTTATAAATATTTGAAGGGGTGCAGACAGCAGCGTTAACCCTCCTGTTGTCCTCCAGTCAAGGAAGGAAGGGAGGAGGGAGGGAGGAAGGGAGGAAGGGAGGAAGGGAGGAAGGGAGGGAGGAAGGAAAGGAGGGAAGAAAGAAGGAGGGAAGGGAGGAGGGAGGAAGGGTGAAGGAATAAGGAAAGGAAGGAGGAAGGAAGGACGGAAGGAAGGAAGGACGGAAGGAGGGAGGGAGGGAGGAAGGAAGGAAAGAAGGACAGAGGAAAGAAGGAAGGTAATGGGGAGGAAGGAAGGAAGGAAAGGAAGGAAGGAAGGAAGGACGGAAGGGAGGAAGGAAGGAAGGAAGGAAGGACGGAAGGAGGGAGGGAGGGAGGAAGGAAGGAAAGAAGGACAGAGGAAAGAAGGAAGGTAATGGGGAGGAAAGGAAGACAGAAGGAGGGAGGGAGGAAAGAAGGAAGGGAGGAAGGAAGGAAGGAAGGAAGGAAGGAAGGAGGGAAGGAGGGACGTAAAGAAGGAGGGAGGGAGGAAGGAAGGACAGAGGGAAGGAAAGAAGGAACACTCAAAACAGACGACAGGAAGGTTAAAAGAAGAGAGGAAGAAAAAAGAAAAGCTCATTCAAAAAAAAAAACAACTTCTGATTCTGATCCCTGTTTTTGGCAGAGGACAAAAGGGCCGAGCGGAGATCAGGTTACTGCCATGTGACACTGAGGAATCTCGGTCTCTGCACTCCCTCTGATTAAACATTACACTCACGGACACAGAGCCAGCACACAGTCTGTAACACTACGACAGCTTAGGAGGTTATTATACAGACATCAGCTGACTTAAACACCCTGCAGCAACTAATAAGGCCAACAGAAAATCATATAAT
This sequence comes from Scomber scombrus, assembly GCF_963691925.1. Lineage (NCBI taxonomy): Eukaryota > Metazoa > Chordata > Actinopteri > Scombriformes > Scombridae > Scomber > Scomber scombrus. The sequence continues at coordinate 31,987,173 of NC_084973.1, forward strand.
AATACTTCAATGATGAAAGCTACTAAAAAACTTATACTTATAACCAAAATCCCTTATAGGATTATTATAGTGATACAATAGGTGATAATAAAGACAATATATAACCTCTGAGAGTAAGATGAGAACAATGAAACACCATATATAGTATATTCTTTCATGAAATGTTAATAGTTGAAACCATAAGTTATAAAAGTAAGACATTAAGTTCGTCAGTAGCTGTCACCATGGATGTGATGGTGATATAAAAGGAATAAAACTACTTTTAAGTGTATTAAAGTTGCACTGGACATAATATTAAAATGTTTTAAACTAACTACAGATGTATTAAAGTTATTAAAACAGCATTATTAGAGTATTAAAATGATAAAAATATATCTAAGTCATCAATTTCCTTTATAATTAATCCATTCTTCTATGATTTTAACTTTTAAGCATCATGCAGATATTAATGTAAAGAAAGATATTATGAAAGAAAGAACATAAGGTCACTAAAAACTGTACAAAGTCTGTATTAAAATGATAATTAATACATATAATATATCATATCTGATGTAGCATACAGTCGAATATATTCGCTTTAACGTGATAAAAGTGTAAAAACACAGATTTCCACCTATAAATGTGACTGAAGTAATTCATCTGCATCATCTTTACACACAATTTTAACTTTTGCACATCAAGCGGCGACTATGGATGAACATAGATTTCTCTGAGAAGCTCATAGCAGCACTGTGAAAGAAAAAAGTCATAATGTCACTAAAAAAAGCTCAATAAGTCCTCATAGTGTAGGTGGTTGATGGATCGCTCTTCATATAAATACATATATATATATTTAAGATGTTTGTGAGCTGTCAGAAAAGAATAAAGAAATATAAATATAAGTCTAATTCTGTGTGAAGACTTGAGTTTTTTCTTGTTTCCAACCTCTAAATCATATCGTGACCCCTTTAGATTGATCGTGTGACCCCTTGTTGGGCCCTGACCCTCAGGTTTAAACCCATATACACATGTACGGCTGCAACTAATGATTCTCATTATTGATTAATCTCTTGATCTATGAATCAGAAAACAATGAAGAATGACAATCACACTCTCCTCTAACACAAAGTGGCATCATCCAGTGTCTTGATTTAACTGATAAATAGTCAGAAACCCCAAAATATTTCATTTTATATCCCGTAAGACCAAAAAAAAACATCAAATGTTCAATTTAACCCTCCTGTTGTCCTCAGGTCAAGGAAGGACAGGAGGAAGGGATGAGGAAGGGAGGAAAGAAGGGAGGAAGGAAAGGAGTAATGAGGGAGGGAGGGAGGAAAGGAGGGAAGGGGAAGGAAGGAAGGAAGGAAGGAAGGAAGGAAGGAAGGAAGGAAGGAAGGAAGGAAGGAAGGAAAGGAGTAAGGAAGTAAGGAGAGAAGGAAGGAAGGAAGGAAAAAGTAAGGAGGGAGGGAGGAAGGAAAGCAGTAAGGAAGGAAGGAAGGAAGGAAGGAAGGAAGGAAAAGATGAAGGAAGTAAGGAGAGAAGGAAGGGAGGAAGGAAGGAAAGAAAGGAGTAAGGAGGGAGGGAGGAAGGAAAGGAGGGAGGGAGGGAGGAAGGAAGGAAGGAAAGCAGGAAAGCAGGATGGAAGGAAGGAAGGAAGGAAAGAAAGGAGTAAGGAGGGAGGGAGGTAAAGAGGAAGGAAGTAAGGAGAGAAGGAAAGAAGGAAAAGAGTGAGGAGGGAGGGAGGAAGGAAGGAAGGAAGGAAGGAAGGAAGGAAGGAAGGAAGGAAGGAAGGAAGGAAGGAAGGAAAGAAAGGAATAAGGAGGGATGGAGGGAGGAAAAGAGGAACGAAGTAAGGAGAGAAGGAAAGAAGGAAGGAAGAATGGAGGGAGGAGGGAGCAAAGAAAGAGGGAGGAAGGAAGGAAAGAAGGAACAGTCAAAAGAGATGGGGTCAATTTGACCCAGGAGGACGACAGGAGGGTTAAAGAACTTGCATTTGGTATTTTTTGCTTAAAAAATGACTTAAATCATGAGTCTATCATCAGAATAGTTGCAGATTGAGTCTAATTTATTGATTGTTGTACCTCTAAATTAAAAATATAACATATTAAACACACATAAAGTGACATATTATCACTCTGAACTCATTATTTAGTATCCAGAAGTTGTTACAGGTCCTCATACTGTTTAAATTAATACGGTTTCTTTCCTTTTAATTGGCATGTGCAGTTTTTAATGGACTATATAAAGCACTTTGAAACGCCTTTATGGATGAAATGTGCTCCAGAAATAAAGATTAGTTTATAACAAGGCTAATCATGGAGGATGAAAATGCCCATTAGGGTCAACTAAAGTCACCACTGACTCCCTGCAGGAGACTGATAATCATTTAACAAGGGGATGAAGAACACTATAAAGCATGTTAAAGCATGTTAAGATCGCTATATCACTGCAGAAAAACTTGCAGACACACAAAAAAAGACCCCTGAAGCAATATACAGAGATGTTATAATGACTCCACAGCTCATAAAATGGTGTTAATTGTGTTTAATAAAGTATAAAATTGTGTTTAATAGAGTGAGTAGACACATTGTGAAGAGGGAAACAGTGATTTATGACATGTTAAAACTCTGTAAATGAATCTTACTTTCCATTCATTCATCAACAAATCAATACTCCATCATATGAGAGAGAGGAGGGTATGATATGAGGAGGTGTAGGTGGGACGTCCTCGTGGAGAGAGGAGGGGGAAGAGGGGGAGGAGGGAGAGGAGGAGGAGGAGGAGGAGGTGGTGGTGTTGGTGTTGGGTCTTGGGGAGGACAAGAAGAAGGCTGCACTGCAAGAAGTGTCTCTCTCCTCGTCATGCTTCACGATTTTTAAAGAAACCCGGTCCCGGCTTCTGCTGCTGGGAGAGAGAAAAAAGAAGAAGAAGAAGAAGAAGAAGAAGAAGAAGAAGAAGGAGAAGAAGAAGAAGGAGAGGAAGAGGAGGGAATATAAAGCACCTTGCGTCTTTTTTTTCTTTTTTCTTTTTAAATAATAAGCAGAGTTGAGAGTGGAGCTGTGAGCAAGCGGAGAAGGAATAGAGAGAGAGAGGGAGAGAGAGAGAGAGAGAGAGAGAGAAGAGAGGGGGGATTACTTCTGCAGGTTTTACGGGACTGCGCTGCATTCCTACCCGGAGCAAAGCGCTCAGGAGTCGGACCCGGTGAGCTCCGCGCCTCCGCTCCTGCTCCGCTGTTAAAGATTCCCCGGACCTTTTTTTTTTTCTCCTCCTTTTTTCCCTTTTTTGCTTGTTTTCCGACACAACGGGACACCAATAATGCACAGTGTGAACCGCTTTCATTAGAGCCAGAGAGATCAAACACAAACACACACACCGCGCGCGCGTTTTTACCTCCCTTCTGACTGGATTTGGATTTAATTCCCTTTTTTTTTGGTGTTTTTTTTTTTTTTTGGGGCTGCGAACATGGATGGATGGTGGATATTTGTTGGAGCTCTGCTTGTTGGGATCCTCGCCGTTCCCAGAGGAATACATGGTTGGTATTTCTTTCTTTTTCTCTCTCTCTCTCTCCTTCACCAAACCAGTTGTTCGGGTTGTTATGCAGGTCAGGAGTTGTCAGGAACCACACACACATACACACGGACACACGGACACACATGCACGCGCTATGACATTACAGCTACAAGCCCCAAATTTGTAAAATAGTATAAATCTTTAATGACCCAAGGCGCAGCTTCATCAGATTTAGCACCACAGCTTCTACTTTCAGCTCTGAATCATAAATCTGTTCATATCGAGCGATTGTGGATGAGAGAAAGTTGCGATCAAAGCAGCCTTTTTTCCTATTGAATGAAGTAGCAGTGGACATGAATTACTCCTCGCGTTGCTGAGGACGTGTATGGATCCCTGGAGGGGGTTAGGACCCTGCTTTGGGAACCCCTCTGAGCAGGTTATTGTTCCTCAGGGGTTGAGAGCAGAGATTTGTGTGATTGCAGCCTCAGGGACTTTGCAGAGTGTCTCCTAAAAGAGATGTAAAGTAAACTCTTTCACATCACACAAAGGGAGATGTGTTTGTTTATAATGCAGGAAAAAGCTGCATCAATACTATAGATTTATCCCAGAAGGCATTGATTAGGTGATTGGCAGGTGATTGGCAGGGCAACATTTGCTTGAAAAAGTTGTTTAAACAGCATTTCAGTCACATTCCCATTCACATCAATGAGAAAAGTGTGTCCAAACTTTTGACTGGCACTGTATATTTTCATGATGGGGGTTTGAACCTGCTTTAACGCTGTTGAAACAACACTCCTTTGCCCTCTGGATGCAATAAAACTCTTATTAAGCCCAAATCTACCAAGAAATCTTTACATCTCTGGATCTAGCAAATCACAAAATCGATGCCTAGTGGGATAGAAAGTCAATTTGAGAGAGTCTAATTGAAAGGAGAAGACTCAGAGTTGGAATGAAAAATCAAAAACAAAATGCAGCTTTGCAGGATGTTTATAATCAACCAGCATGAACTCTTGTAATCTGCTTCACGGAGGATATTTTCTGCACATCCTGCGCAGCCGGTGAAGGAATCTTAAATAGAAAAGAGAAAAAAAAGCAACACATGAAGTTGAACTTGTTGTCTCATGAGTTGACCTGTTGTGCAACAGTGAATGTGCACTTTCTTAAATATCCAAACATGTCTTTGAAAACTGATCCCAGCTCGAAAGCCTCAGCTGCCGGTTTAAATATTCATAACTCTGCATCAAAATCTAAAAAGGTCTGCCCCGTGCACATGTTGCTGAATTCCCATCAGAGGAGTAATAATGCATAAGTCTGTCAGGGAGCAGAGCTTTTTTAAAGCAGAGTTTGTGCTGTGTTACTGACCTGGACCCATTCAAGGTTTCACTCCATTTCACACCTTAAAAACTTGTTAATATTACAGCCAGGCACCTTCAGAGAGAGAGAGAGAGAGAGAGGAGGGGTGGGAGTGAATGTGAAGGAAGAAGTCGGGGTGCATGCTGAGTAAAGCTTCCCCCTCTCCCATCCTCTCTCTCTCTTTCTCTCTCCTCGCTCACATGCAGCAGCAGCAGCAGCAGCAACGCCTGACTTCAGATCTGACCAAAAAAAAAAATCATTAGCATCTTCTCTTCAACTCAGCGTGCATCCAATCCAATCCACTTGGCAGCAGCACTCGCTCTAATAAGAATTCAAACTTTTAATAAACTTTCACCTCTTTCGGGCTGCACGTGGGTGTCGTAAGCAGAGATAAAAGTTGAAATGTTATTGACATTTAAGAGCTGCTGTTGGGTGGATTGGATGAAGGTTGAAATGAATGAATGCTGGAAGAGGATGGAAGAAAGTTTGGGAGTCATTCAAATCTGTCTAAAAGATTAAATTCGCTGTTTCTCTACAGAGGCTGAGTGTTGTCATGGTTGCTGATAATCTGATAATCTTGAGATGATTCAGATATCTCGCTGCTGTCGTGAGATATCTTCATTTCCTTCAGATAACAAATTGTAGGTCTTAAAAAAACATGTTTAAGCCTTTGTAGTTTCTTCATGTCTCTCTTTTTTTTTTAAATGATGAAACCAAAAACAGGATGATGAGACAGTTTAACGTGCGATGTGATGGAAAAAGTGTTTGATGTCTGGAGAAGATGTTAATTAAATCATTATCTTGTGAAAGTGGGCTTAAAAACCTGAATATGAGCATCATTTCTTATGCTGGGAATCTCAAATTTGACATATTTTCAGTACTTCTTACCTCTTGCAAACTGGCACATTCAAAATATTGAAGAATAAATGAAAAAATACCTGATTTTTTACCTCATAGATGCAGGCAAAAGAGAAAATTATCAGTATTTTCTCCACTGAGGCGATGATTCATTACAATTTCTAAAGAAAATCTAAAAACTTTGCACAGAAAAGGTGTTTTTATACTACAAACCTTGCTGGTTTTGACCTTTTTTAAGACTATTTCTCTTCTCCATGTGCCTTGGAGATCCTGACTGCTTTTAAACAGATAAAGACAAAATCAAATTTCACAATATTTTTAAAGCAAATACCTTCATACGAGACAATATTGTAGGGATGACTATTTCTGCTTTAAAAAAATACTTATGCAATGAGGTTTATGATTAATGTGGGTAACTTAAAGGCAAATAATTGAATGGCTAGTGCAGAACAGTGCAGAAAATAGCATAATTTTATTGTAATGCAGCCTTTAAAACAAGGAAAAGACAACATTTAGGCCACATCGTGATATTACGATATAGACGATAGCTAGTGTCATATCACGATATTGACATAATATCAATATATTGTTCAGTCCTGCTTTAAACCATCTTTGTAGATCAGCCAGGAGCAGCACGACTTCTCAAGAAAGACGACTGTATGGGTCTAAAAATTACGTTACGCCATCTAGAGGCTTCCACTTGTGGTGCAGTTACAGTAAGGCTAAATATAGCAAACTTCGGGTGGCATATAATGATGCACTGCGAATCTTGTTGAAGCTCCCTAGATGGATGAGTGCCAGACAGTTGTTTGTACAAGCTCTTCTTAGGAATTTTATGTTTACTTTTATTATCATTATCATTATGGCTTTAGTCATGCCTAAAAAGAGCAGTACCTGCTATTTCTCTAGTTTTTGGAGGCATTGGAGAGGGTGTTTGTATGTCTTTTAGATATGTTTTTCGTTTCTTTGTGTGTTGTTTCTTGCTGTATGTGTGTTTTTATGGATCGAACTGGTCTGAAATAAAGATTGAATTGTAGGTATGACCTGAGGAAGTGACGACTGTTCAGGTGACGTCAATATAAGTCGACTTCTTCATTAGAAGGAGGTGGTTCGAGGGGATGAGTAGATAGTTAGCAAGATGTGTTTACTGCCGGAGATAACTGTTTGCCTCCAGCTTCCAACCAAGTGTCTTTTCCTACAAATGACACCATGAGTCACCACAATGTTCAACTAAACCGAAATTATCCCTCCTTAACCGTAACTAAGGCCCTGTTTACACCTGGCGTTAACATGCGCCTCGGGGTGATCCGATCACAACTGGACAGCCGAGACACATTGCTTGTCACACCTGTCTTTTTTTATGTGTCTTGAGCTGACGACAGTTATTAAGTCAGTCGGACGAGCTAAGGGCTAATAAAAATGTCTCAAGAGCTAATGTGCATGTAAGAGCTATTCCAACTGTTCATTTTACTCCAACCATGAACATCTGAGCTCATCTCACTTCTTTCAAAGGTTTACCGAAATAACCTTCACGTGCTGCATTTGACGATGTATTTTCAGGACACATTAGCATTTACACTACAAAAGGGTCGGCTGTGGCTCAGGAGGTAGAGCTGGTCGTCCACTAATCGGAAGATTGGCAGTTCAATTCCCGGCTCCTCCAGTTCACGTGTCAGTGGGTCCTTGGGAAAGATACTTAACCTGCAAATTGCTTCCAACGGCTACATCATCAGTGTGTGAATGAGTGAATGTGACTTGTAGTGTAAGACTAGAAAAGTGTTATATAGTATAAGTACAGTCCATTCACCAAAAGATAGGTGACTAAATATGTCACAGAACACCTGGGAGAGTGGTTTGATTGATTGGATCACAATGTGTGTCGGGGGTCCTGCAAGACAAGGCAGCTTTATTTATATAATGCATTTCATACACAATGGCAACTCTATGTGCTTTACACTGCTGTACACTTGTATTTAACGCTGTCCACTTGTGATCGGATCACCCGAAACGTAGGTTAATACCAGGTGTAAACAGGGCCTAAGTGGTTTTTGTGTCTAAACCTAACCAGATCTTAACCACAGTATTGTTTATATAATAAACCTGGTTCCCATCTGTCCCCTAAAAGGTGCTTGAAAAAAACAAATCAAGTAGGAAATCATTGGAAATAGGTCTATTGAGAGCTAGTTAAAGTGCCAGATTACATTTTACAGTGCAGCGAGATGAAGACACAGCAGCATAAAGCAGCCATATAAAGAGTCTCCTTCTTTGGCGCATTGTATAAGAAGACAACTGTAACTATCCCCGTGTTTTCCCATGTGGACCATTATGGTAAATGTTTACCTCTCGTTCCACTTTCCTCCCCCCGAGGCGTCTCAGATTTCCACAGTGTGGTTCAGACCTTTAGGCTGGGCTCAGGCACGCGTGTGTCCGTCTGTGTTTTCTTAACATTTAGCCCTCAAATTGAGCAGAGATAATCATCAGCGCCTTGCCATTTAAGTCTAAAGGTTGCATTTTGTTTTTTGTCTTTTTAAAAATGTTTTAAACCTGCATGCTCCATACGATGATGATGCCTAAAATCTTTGGGTTTAAACGTTGCTGCAAGTTTAATATGAGAGGTTTTAATACATTTGAAGTTTAATTTTACACAAAACCAAAGAGTTGCCACATTAGATTCTGATTGGCTTTCAACTGGTAAGAGTTATATCAGATGTTAAGGCACTGCTTGTTCATTTTTATATATTTAATCCATCTGTGAGTAATAGAAATGGTGTGTCTTTATTAGTAGGTTAAAGGATACGTTGAGAACCAATGGATCAAACTAGCTAACTGTATATAAAGTAGTGTAAACTAGCTCCACCTCCAGCAGCTACAACAGTAACATGCTGCTCTAACACTGATGCTTCACTATTAATAATCTAATGATGTCATAATAATAATATATCAGTCAGAGGACCAAACCACTACTTTTACTGTAATACTGCATACTACATCGCTCATAATACTGCAGTACTTTTACTGTAATACTGCATACTACATCACTCATAATACTGCAGTACTTTTACTGTAATACTGCATACTACATCGCTCATAATACTGCAGTACTTTTACTGTAATACTGCATACTACATCACTCATAATACTGCATACTACATCACTCATAATACTGCAGTACTTTTACTGTAATACCGCATACTACATCGCTCATAATACTGCAGTACTTTTACTGTAATACTGCATACTACATCACTCATAATACTGCAGTACTTTTACTGTAATACTGCATACTACATCGCTCATAGTACTGCAGTACTTTTACTGTAATACTGCATACTACATCACTCATGATACTTTTTCACGTAGGACTTTTATTATTACATTGCTTTATTTGTACTTTTACATACATTAAAGGATCTGAGTACTTCTTCTACTGCTGAATTTGTATCTCTGAGGTTTCTCTTAACAGACCGACTCTAAGAAATACTGATGATGTCACGTTTTACCTTCAAATCGGGGAGATTTTCGACTGTCTGTCCCTGGATTATTCTTCCTCTCTCTCCCGCTGGGATTCAGAAGCTGTTTATTCAACTGACATTTGTATCCGTGCTGCTGAGACATATCGAATACTTTCAGAGTTTGACGGACACACACTGACACACACACACACACACACACACACTGGAGCTTACAGGAAGTCACATTGAAATTGATTCCTCTTCGTCCTCTGTGGTGCTGATCTGACCTGAACGTTTGCAAGAATGATAAAAAGAGATTTACATAATTTGTGACCCAAAAAAAACATCTACATGACATATAAATACCAGCCATGTGATCATGACTGGACTCTCAAATGCTAACACTGTCTCTTTCTTTCATCCTAGGAGCTTGTATCTACGAGGGATCGCTGTATGCGGTAGGTGCACCTTCTCTTTTTTCTGTCCTGTCATATTTCACTTCTCTAGCATCACTGGTTTAAATCCCCCACTCGGCTTACTCGCAGTTTTTAGGATCTTGGGCCCCGTTTGTAAAGCCTGATGTAGATATTTGCTCATGTATTATTCACAGGGGGGACATTACCAGGTTAGTATGACTGACAGCCGAAGCTGTTAAGAGTGTGTCTGAGCAGAGATAGGTGGTAAAAGCTGTATGTGTTATCAGTAAGACGAGGGGGGGATTGCTGCACATCCTCTGTTGTCTTGACTAGATGTGTCTCATCTATAATGCATGCCGGATACTGACTTTGTGGATGATAATGGCGATGAGAGAGCATGATGCAGCTCGGTGGCGGGCGGCAGGCCCAGCTGCTAGAAAGAAAAAAAGCCGCCGAATTCCCCGCCGCTCTGCCGAGAGAAGGTTGGGCTCTTTTCAAAGTTGGAGAGAAGTTTGTGATGAGCTTTATTCACATTATTCTGCTGGGGATCGGAGAAGATTCAGGGTTTTTCTTTTTTTTTGTTGCTCTGAGGTGTTCTGTTGTTTTTGTGTTCTTTAAAGTCGCTGTCGGGTCCTCACATCCTGGCTTGTGACTTATTTTGATGCCTTTTAAAGTTGTCGTGTTGTGCTCGAGGGCTTTCATAAAGTCGTCTCGTTCCTCCGTGCAGGAAGCAGCAGAAGCCCCAACGACGAACTTTATTAGACTCAAACTCGAGTCGACTCAATGAATTGGGCATATGCACAACCTAGACAGATCTAAGAACATTTAAATTTATGTAAGACTTCCCTCATCTTCTCTACAGTTAATCAGTTTGTGCTGTTATTAAATATTGATTTGTAAGTCATTATGTCATCTTGACACCGTTAAGATTGAAGCTCCTTCCTGATCACAGCTGCATGATGGAAACGGGGTTATTTCAATCTTCTCTTTGCACTTAAAAAAAAAAAAAAATCATTTAATTAGTTATTCAGATCTGTATTTGCTGATGAATTATTCATGTGAAGGGTCTGTGTGCTGTTTCCTACAGTTTCCCTGTCAAAGAGAAGATGAGGAGATTTGGAGATGATGATGATGATGGTAAAGAGGTCTGAATCCTAGCAGAGTTATACTTGAACAGGTTGTAGTTTCTGCAGACGAGTGATGGTCTGAATGCGGCTTCAAAGGAGGATAAACAACCCGAGGTCACAAGAAAAAAAACTACATTATAGGCCAAAAAACTCAGGCCAGCAAAGACAACCTATAGTTAAAAAACAAAGTTAACCACCACACACTGAACTGACTTTATTAGGAGCGAATTCACAGTAAAAGTCAGTTTAGTGTGCAGTGTTAACGTGAGATGTTCCTGCAACCGACCAGCACTTGATCTCTTTATCGACCCGTAGATATATTTACGCCATCTAGTGGCCGTAGTATTTACGACCTGGGAAGTGACGCAGTTCAGATGACGTTAATATTTAGGTGACTTGATGAGATGATTTTGGCGGATTGGATGGTTTGTTTGATCGCTGTTCACTTCCCGTTTTTAACCGTAAGTTTTGTATTTTCAAAAGTGAGTGGTATTGTAATATGTCGTTGTATTTACTGTTGCCATGACGACAACAGTCCAGTAACTCCGAAGTCAACATGAACCATGATCTTTGTCTAATTATGACCTCATGAAGTTCCGATGATGTTAATATTAGATGACTTGATGAGATGATTTTGCCTTTTTAGAGGAAGTCGGTATGGGTGGATGGTTAGATTTCTGTGCGTTTCCAGCCGCAAGTGTCGTGTCTTCAATCGTGAGTTGGGACATTTAAAAAAAAAAAACAACCAAAAAAAACGGAATGTTGTGGTGTTTACTGTTGCCATGACAACAATGGTTGTGTAACTTTAAGGAAGTATAACATTTAAAAAAACAGGCACATGAAAATAACACCTTTTTATCCCTCCTGTGTCTCCATGCAATTTCTTTATCATCCTGGGTCAAAATTGACCCGGTCTGGTTTGACTGATTGATTGATTGATTGATTGATTGTGTGTTAGACCCTTTTAGCCAACTTCATCCCAACATATTACCACATATTTTACACATATTTCTTGCAAATGATGGTCAATAAGCCTCATGTAAATGAAACTATACCTCATTTTTAAGTTAATGCCTGTTGTCCTCCAGGGTCAAAATTGACTTGAAGACAACAGGAGCGTTGATAATCACTAACGAGACTTAAACCACAGCATTGTAGAGTGATTTATAACAGTTTTGGGAAGTTTGGTGGCTGCTAGATGACGTAACCGTAACTACAAGTTGGTTTGTAGCCAGCCTGAATTTTAGATGTATGTCTCCGGGTCTCTTTTATGAGTCGAACCAGAGTAAAAAGGAATGAAATTTGCTGCGGTGCACTTTAGAAAAACACCACTTGTGTTCGTGCAACAACTGGTAATCCCTCTTAAAAAGCCTTAAACACGGTACTCAGCGGTAGAGTTGTGTGTTTCCCAGGCAGAGCAAGCACGAAACTCCTGCTTCTTTCCTGCCGTGTTATCAGTATAATTACAGTAAAGCTTAAAAAAACAGCGAGCGGTGACATACCTACAACTACCTACAATCCTGTAAATGCACGAGAACACATCCTGCAAGGGGGAAGGGAGGGGAGGGGGGGTAATTTGATGATTTGAGGATGTAAAGACAGAAATGGTTCAGTCAATGTTTTAAGGAGGAGGAGTAGGAGGAAGGGAAAGGAAGAGGAGGGGGTTTGTGGGAAAAGAAAGGAGACGGGTTGGGAGACAGGTGGGATGTCCCAGCATGTTTTAACACAGTCAAGGGGGGGAAAAAAAGGCTCCTTCTGGAGTTCAAAGTGAAGAACTTCCCCCCCAAAAAACACCTGGAGTGTTCGGCAGATAGGAACAAATGGAAAAAAGAAAACACCCCCTCCACACACACACACACACACACACACACACACACACACACACACACACACACACACACACAGATTAGAGTGCAGGTCTCTGTAGAAGCCCTCAGGCCTCTCTGTGTGGTTTAAGTCTGAGGTGAAAATCATCATGAGAACGACAATAAAAGGAGCTTCACACACACACACAGACACACACGCACACTCTCTCATTATCTAAATAAAAAAAAGACTGATATATATATGTGACAGGCATCTAAAACCACAGGATATATGCATACAACTGTATTTTTACACCCTTTTCTAAGGCATAACCAAATTATTCTTCCAAGAGTTGCCACACTTTTCTGCTGAAGATAAGAATTATAGCAGAAAAAATGGCCAATTAATACATTTCTTGATTGATAGAACTTTAATTTGGTACTATATTGACAATCAAATAATCATTTTTGTCATTTTTAAAGCAAAAGTTACAACAAATTTGTTGATGCAGCTTCTCATATTGGTGGATTTGAAGCTTTTAAGTGTCATATAGGACAGTAAACTGAATATTTGTGGATTTTGGACCATTGATTGAACAAAAAAAGGAAACGTTATGCCGTAGATGCACACATCTGGGAGGAAAAAACAGGTGCTGGACCAAAAAAGTGTGCATACTGTATAGTTTAATGCTTTATGACAGGTTAATTAAACTATACCTGCATTGGGAGCAGACAGCGTGAACACTTTTTTTTGCTGCCTTGAATAAAACTAGAATTTTCTCACTATTTTTTTGACATTTTCTAAACTTTAAATCGATAGTTAATCTCACTGGGTTTAGACATTTACTTCATGAGAAGTTTTTGTCTCTTAATGAGAAGGAAAAAAAATGAAGAATATGGACACACAGATGGCTTGGAAGACGTGGACAATATGGTGTGTCTGTTTTTTTTGTTTTAATTATATGACAACGCTGTCTCAGTTGCCAAAATATGCAACAAACTACTCAAAAATCCAATGTATTTATTCATAGGTTGCATTTAGACACAACTAATGTTCACCAACTGCTTCACAGAGACTGAAAATTACGATCAAATAAAACACTGACATAATTCACGAGGCTCATAAGAAAATTAATAAAAGTGTAAAATTTGGATAAAGTCATAAAAACACAACATAAAAGCTGAGTGTGACCAGTCGTGTTTTTATGATGACGATATGGCTTTTAAGACATATTGATGGACAGAGACGGTCCGATAATGAGCACCAAGATATTCCAATAATGGAAAATCACATCTATATTCTAACTGGATTTAAAGAAGCTCACTGCGGTTTATAAAACATCTTTTTATGGAAATCTGATGAGTCAAACTGGTTGCACTTAATGAAGCACTTACAGTATAAGCACTTCTTCTTCGCTGCCTTTAAAAGAAGCAGTCTATTATTCTGCAGAGTAGAATCAGGGAAAAAAAACAGCAAAGATAATCATTTCATGTATCGATCTTTTCACAAATCTGCTGACATCTCGGACCTGTTTACACCTGGCATTAACATAAGTCTCAGGTGGTCCGATAACAAGAACACAGCGGTAAATACAAGTGTAAACAACCTCCGAGAACCACTTGTTGAGGTGGTCTGGGACGCATTTGATCACATATGTTTCATAGTATAAACGTTAATGTGTCTCGATGCGTCTCCGACAAGGACGTAACAGGAAAATACGTCATCAACGCAGGATGTGGCGGTTGTTTAAGTCAGTGGTTGAAAGAATGAAGAGTAGCAGATAGATAGATAGATAGATAGATAGATAGATAGATAGATAGATAGATAGATAGATAGATAGATAGATACATAGATACATAGATAGATAGATAGATAGATAGATAGATAGATACAGTAGATAGATAGATAGATAGATAGATAGATAGATAGATAGATAGATACATAGATACATAGATAGATAGATAGATAGATAGATACAGTAGATAGATAGATAGATAGATAGATAGATAGATACATAGATACATAGATAGATAGATAGATAGATACAGTAGATAGATAGATAGATAGATAGATAGATAGATAGATAGATAGATAGATAGATAGATAGATACATAGATACATAGATAGATAGATAGATAGATAGATAGATACAGTAGATAGATAGATAGATAGATAGATAGATAGATAGATACAGTAGATAGATAGATAGATAGATAGATAGATAGATAGATAGATAGATTAAGAGGAAGAAAGACAATTCAACAAAGGTAAAAGTATGTGGTTGGAGTACGTTATAGATGTTGAAGTGGCAATGAAATATGGACACAAATAATCAGCTCGAGATGCATAAAAGAGACAAGTATAAACAGCAAAGTATCTCGGCTGTCCACTTGTGATCGGACACATTTTAATGCCAGGTTTAAAAAAGGCCGAATGACACAAAGCCTTCTCTGTTTATAAAGCGACACATCATGTGATCGCCAATCAACTCGAAACAGTTACGACCTGTACATGTGAACGGAGGTCCTCTACATCCACCTCCATCTACAACCACTAGTTCTTCATTGACAACAATATCCAGAAACATGAAAGCCTAGTTGGGAGGTGACAGCTTTGAGAAGACAATTCAACACTAAAGAAAATGTAAAAATGTCAGAAATCGGTCTGATTGATCTGACATCATTGATTGTTTGAGCAATGAGTCAAAATGAGTCTCAGTGAGTAGAAATCCTCAATAAAAACAGGATCAAATCTACTTTTTGCTTATTTTTGACTGCTAAACATCCATTTTTCCATCAGTGTGAGTTGTTGGATTTCTTTCTTTTTGTGCTTGTGAATATTATTCTCTGCAAGAAGCTAAACTTATATGGGTCGACTCTTGGTTTGGTCTTCAAAAAAACTCCTCATTAATCCAAAGCCCTGGTGATTTTGTACATGTAGTACATCATGTGAGATGGATTAAAAGACGGACACAGAGGATCAGGATCTGTACATTTTCCCACACAGAGAAGAGTCGAGCTCCCGTGGCTAAAAGAGAGCTTTTCATTGATCGGACCTTCTTTGGTTTGAGTTTCTACTGACAGGTTGACGAGGCCAACGGAGATCTGGTGTTTGACTGATGCTCCGCAGACGCATTCAATCATTCACCGGTCAGCTGTCACAGAGCTCCGGCCTCCGTAACCCGATGAGTCCGATCAGACCTGCAGAAAAAAGGGGTTTGTGCTCAGAGGAGTCAAGCGTTGGTCGTAAATGACGTCACCCTCAGGTCGTCGTCTTTGACAGCTCATGTCAACGCGGACGCTTACATCACGACCTAAATATAGCCGCCGGAGGTCGAAGAAGCTCTCAGATTCTTTTACTTAAGGATCAAATGTTGCAGAGAACAGGAAATTCATTGTCTCAGGATGCAGTTATAGAAGCTTATAGAAGTCTTTACATTATATTCGTACATGCAAATGAACATATTAAGAGTTTTTGTTCTCTTATTCAAATCGGCAATGAAGAGATTTCTAAATTGATGCCGATTAAAGAGATAGGGGTCGTTGTTTTGTGTAAAAATGAATTCAGAAGAAGCAAAGTTGGGTGATTTGGTCCCATCAAATGGATATCCTTTATATATTTATAGTCTTATCTGAAGACCGATTCATGTATTGGTTATCGGATATTATAATCAGATATTGTCCTATTACAGATATATCAGTATCGAGGTATATGTTGTCCGATATATGCAGATATATGTACTTTAGCTTAGGATATCCCTAAGTCCAAGGTCCCAACGGCTGGCCAATGGGCTTCCTCACCATTTGTTCTTTTTGGCCTTCTGACTCTCATAGTTTTGGTTAATTTTGGTATTTCTTATAAATAAAAGATCAGTTTGGCAATCTTGAACTCAGGTTTGGTGTTTTAATATGTTGCTGGTCATAGGTTGAACCATCTGTTTTGTTTTATGGCCGTAACATTAAATAAATGTTATTCAGGCAGCATTTTATGTATATTTTGATACTTTTTTAAAATTCAAGTTTAATATATATGCAAGTGTTTAATAACCACATTTTAGGGATAATTTATATAATTATCGATATTGGAATTCTTTGACTCCTTAATATTGGTATCAGCATCGGCATCTGGCCCAAACATCCAGGATTGGTCCCTCTTCATGTTTCCCCAATATTTCCTAAGCTGGTCACTAATTAATAAATTATTCACTATTACAGTATTTTAATGCACATATGTGAATTTAACAATCGCTTCAAAACAGATTAAAAAATTGTCGACTAGTCCTTTAAAAATTCCATTAATTCCTTGTTAAACCTTAGCGCCTACATTTCCCACAATGCAACTGGACCACCGACAGTGAATTTGGCAGCAGATGCAGGTGTGTGATGCATGTAGTTGCTAAAGCAGCCTGGAGCAGTTCAGCCTCCAGCAGAGATGAAAAGGCTCACTTCTTTCTAACTCTGCACCTGTAAATAGTTTTCATTTTTCCGAACTTGTCCTCAGCTGCAACAGACGCCGACTCCACTGACATCACTTAAAGGTAACTGATCACTACTTTATACACAAATACCACCTGGAAACACATGCCTAGTTGTAACATCGGTTCCCCTTTTAAGTGTTGTTTTTAGCATTCGGGGCTTGTTCATGTTCAGTATCTCACTTTTTTAAATTCAGTCTGAAGCTGGAGTTTGCATACTTTTTAATGTCATTTTAAGATGTGGTTGGAGAGAGGAGGAAGTGTAGAAGAATATTGCTGTTTTTATCATAACAAAGCCCGAAACAGTAGAGGTGTGTGTGTGTGTGTGTGTGTGTGTGTGTGTGTGTGTGTGTGTGTGTGTGTGTGTGTGTGTGTGTGTGTGTGTGTGTGTGTGTGTGTGTGTGTGTGTGTGTGTGTGTGTGTGTGTGTGTGTGTGTGTGTGTGTGGAGCTGTGCTTGAAGTACTCATCCAATTTTCACAAAGCGCCTCAGATCATAAGAAAAAAGAAAATACTGTAACAGAAACGCAAATAAAGTCTGGAAACTTGAAGAAGCAAAAGAAGCCTGATTCAAGTCACACAATCATATGAAAAATAATCAACAGATGCTTAAATGTGCCTTAGTGTCGGCTTGTTGTTTTGGGAGCATCAGTCAGTGACTAATAAGTGTTGGCAAGATGAGAAATTCAAAAATATGTTTTAAAAGCAGCATCAGGTTTGTTAAAATGTACATTTCTGTATTTTTGTTGGTTTTATATCATTTAAAATGACATTTGAACCATTTTTTTTACCAAAAGTCAGACTGAATGCTCCTGAAAATGTCAAATGGTGTAACCACAAAAGAATGATACATATTAAATATTTTATCCACCTAGAAAGAAAGAAATACAAATGAGTAAGAAGAGAAATACAGAAAGAAAGAAAGGAGGAAGAGGAGAAAGAAAGAAAGGAGGAAGAGGAGAAAGAAAGGAGGAAGAGGAGAAAGAAAGGAGGAAGAGGAGGAAGAAAGAAAGAAAGACAAATGAGTAAGAAAATAAAGACAAAGAAAGATAAAGGAGAAAGAGGAGAAAGAAAGAAAGGAGGAAGAAGAGAATGAACAAGAAGTAGGAGGAGAGAGGAAGAAGAGAAAGTAAGAACAAGTAGGAGGAAATAAAGAAAGAAAGAGAGCAGGTTCCTGATCTCCATGGTTACCAGAGTAAATGTAATATTGATAACAATTGTATTCCATTACCTTTATTTAATATAAAAGTTATAATGTAAGATCATGCCAAACTAGTTGATATGGTGTTTTATTGAGAATTTACTGTTTTTAAGCAAGTTGAATTATTTGGTACAAAGTTTTTATGGTTACACCACTTAGACATTTTTACCATAATCCTCTAATATATTCTCTCAAAATGGATTAAAAGCAGAAATTTGATGCTGGGTCCACAAAAAAAGAATGTGTGCAAGTTATTCACACGTTTATTTTCACATTTTAACCCCTTTAAATTTAAACTAAACCACATGGACACAAAGAAAACCCCCATCATTGACTCATATATACATCTTTAGATAATGTCTGAATTGTAATGTAATTGTCACACTAAGAGTTCCTGCAAAGTGAATATCTTATCTCATATTTACGACACTCTTAATCTAAGTAATTAGAGACAGCTGAAAGAAGTGCAGTGTTTCATTAGGAACGAACCAGCAGCAGATTATAAATACACTCAGTTATTTCTGTATTGTTGCAACTTCTCCTGCAATCAGGAGCTTCACGTCTGTCGTTATCACCCGAAGCTCGAGAGGCTTTACGTTCACTACCAGAGCTGTGTGTGTGTGTGTGTGTGTGTGTGTGTGTGTGTGTGTGTGTGTGTGTGTGTGTGTGTGTGTGTGTGTGTGTGTGTGTGTGTGTGTGTGTGTGTGTGTGTGTGTGTGTGTGTGTGTGTGTGTGTGTGTGTGTGTGTGTGTGTGTGTGTGTGACACGCCGGTGAAATAATACAACAAGTGAAGGACGGCAGTGGCTCGACAACATGCAGCACCATGTCCAAATATATCACCTGCCCCTCAAGGCTCGAATTCCTGGCATTGCAAGTCGCCGTTCCTGCAGGGAATCAAAATGTAGGCCGCCTCGACGATATAGCAGCAGCAGCAGCAGCAGCAGGTCCGGGCAGTAACGTCAATGCTTTGGATTGGATGAAGAATTAACCTGAACACAGCTGAAGCAGAGTTTTTGTTACTTTTTTTTAACCTTTGTGTCGTCCTGCCGGGTCAAATTGACCCCGTCTGTTTTGACTGTTCCCTCTTTCCTTCTTTCCTTCTTTCCCCTGTCCTTCTTTCCTTTCTCCCTCCCTCCCTCCCTCCCTCATTCTTTCTTTCATTCCTTCCTCCCTGCTACCTTCCTTCCTTCCTTCCTTCCTTCCTCCTTTCCTTCCTTCTTCCTCCCTCCCTTCCTTCCTTCCTTCCTTCCTCCTTTTCTTCCATCTCCCTCCCTTCCTTCCTCATTTCCTTCCTTCTTCCTCCCTTCCTTCCTCCTTTCCTCCTTCCTCCCTTTGTTCCTTCCTCCCTCCTTTCCTTCCTTCCTTCTTCCTCCTTTCCTTCCTTCCTTCCTCCTTTCCTTCCTTCCTTCCTTCCTTCCTCCTTTCCTTCCTTCTTCCTCCCTCCCTTCCTTCCTTCCTTCCTCCTTTTCTCCTTTTCTTCCATCTCCCTCCCTTCCTTCCTCATTTCCTTCCTTCTTCCTCCCTTCCTTCCTCCTTTCCTCCTTCCTCCCTTTTTTCCTTCCTCCCTCCTTTCCTTCCTTCCTTCTCTCTCCTTTCCTTCCTTCTTCCTCTTTTCCTCCCTTCCCTCTTTCCTCCCTCCTTTCCTTCCTTCCTTCTCTCTCCTTTCCTTCCTTCTTCCTCCTTTCCTCCCTTCCCTCTTTCCTCCCTCCTTTCCTTCCTTCCTTCTCTCTCCTTTCCTTCCTTCTTCCTCCTTTCCTCCCTTCCCTCTTTCCTCCCTCCTTTCTTTCCTTCTTCCTCCCTTCCTTCCTCATTTCCTTCCTTCCTTCCTTCTTCCTCCTTTCCTTCCTTCTTCCTCCCATCCTTCCTTCCTCCCTCACTTCCTTCCTTCTTCATCCCCTCCTTCCTTGACTCGAGGACAACAGGTTAAATAACCAGATTTTTTCCTCCTCTTATTTATCTGATTGCTGTATTTCAGATTTTCTTTACAATTAAGATGAGTTAAATCATGATATATTACCTATTTATTCCTTTTTCTCCTTTCATTCTTCCTTGTCCAGCTGATAAAGTATAAAAATCATGAAAATATGATGAAAAGTGTTATTTTATACTTCAGTTCTTCTTCTCCTCCTGTCTTTTATCTGTCTTAGCTCAATTTCATTTCCAATTTAACATTCTTAATCATATTTTAACGCGTTGTTATTTAGCCAATGTGATGCATTTATATTCCTTCCTGATGCATTTAATGTTTTTATGTAAAGCATAAAATGAATTAGCCTTGACTTTGCTGCACTGCGGGACCTTCATGTTCCTTCATTATAAAGAGTTTGGTCACGTTAGTTTAGTTTTAGAAACAGCTCAAAGACCAAGGCTGCGTTAGTAACCTCAGGAGCCCAAACTACTCTTATTATATTCTGATTGGATAACGCTGCTGTAGAGTGGAAACCTCTCAACTCCGTGTTATGTTTTGGATCATAATTATCAACATGAAGAGACTCGGTGAAGCCTTGTGTTGTCTTTTGAGTCCCTTTCTGCTCAACCCTCCTGTTGTCCTCGAGTCAAGGAAGGAAGGGAGGAAGAGGGAAGGAGGGAGGAATGAAGGAAAGGAGGGAGGAAGGAAGGGTGGAAGGGAAGGAAGGAGGGAGGAAGGAAGGAAGGAAGGAAGGAAGGAAGGAAGGAAGGAAGAAGGAAGGGAGGAAAGAGAGAGGAAGGAAAGAAAGAGAGAAGGAAGGAAGGGAGGAAAGAAGGAACAGTCAAAACAGACGGGGTCAATTTGACCCGGGAAGACGACACAAAGGTTATCCCTCCTGTTGTCCTTGAGTTAAGGAAGGAAGGGAGGAAGAAGGAAGGGAGGAAGGGAGGAAGGAAGGATGGAACGGAGGAAGAAGGAAGGAAAGGAGGGAGGGGGGAAGGAAGGAAGGAAGGAAAGGAGGGAGGAAGGAAGGGAGGAAAGGGAGGAAGGAAATGAGGAAAGGGAAGGAAGGTAGGAGGGAGGAAGGAAAGGAGAGAGAAAGGTAGGGAGGAGAGGAAAGAAGGAAGGAAGGTAGGTGGGAGGGAGGTAGAAAGGGAGGAAGGAAAGAAGGAAGGAAGGATGGAACGGAGGAAGAAGGAAGGAAAGGAGGGAGGAAACAAGGAACAGTCAAAACAGACGGGGTCAGTTTGACCCGGGAGGACGACACAAAGGTTAATGGAGTTCAGTATTTGGCAGCAATATACAGTATAAACCCCGTAGAGCTCGGTGATTATGAGAATTACTCTAACATGTTTTGGGTCCAGACCAACAACAAACTGATCCACTAGTACTTAAGTATTATGTGTTTCTTTAAAGCCAGATGTATGGTGTTCCTCTGTGCCGTAGACGCTCCGCTGTTTGTTTAAAAACACGACAATAAGCCTCGCCCATGATGCATTTCATGTTTTATGTAAAGCACTTTGAATCGCCTCGTCGCTGAAATGTGCTATTTATATAAATTAGCTTTGCCTTGCTGCACCGGGTGACCTTCCTGTTCCTTCATTATGAAGAGTTTCGTCATATTTTAGTTTGTTTAGAAACGGCTCCGAAGACGAATAACAGCCATCATGTTTTACTAGTTTATTGTGCTTCACATCACAGCATCTTGACTTAATACTAAAGTTATTTGCAATGTACAATATCACTGCATTGTATACATGAGTAAATAAGACAGAGCAGTTCTGCAGGAAACGGCTCTGTTTACTGTGTTTTTCTATCTTATTATGCTTCATATCACAGCCTCTTAACTTTATATTAAAGTTATTTACAATGCATAATGTAGTATATAGTCAAAAGGGCTGTGATGTGTTGTTTCCATATACAGCAGTCCCTTCCTTCCTTCCACCCTTCCTTCTTCCTTTCCTTCCATCTTCCTCCCTTCCTTCCCTTCCTTCCTTCTTCCTTTCCTTCCTTCCACCTTTCCTTCCTCCTTTCCTTCCATCTTCCTCCCTTCCTTCCTCCTTTCCTTCCTTCTTCCTTTCCTTCCTTCCTTCCTTCCTTCTTCCTCCCTTCCTTCCTCCTTTCCTTCCTTCTTCCTTCCTTCCTTCCTCCTTTTCCTTTTTATCTCCCTCCCTTCCTTCCCCCTTTCCTTCCTGTTGTCCTCGAGGGAGGAAGGAAGGAAGGAAGGAAGGAAGGATGGAGGAAGGGAGGGAGGAAGGAAGGAAGGAAATGAGGGAGGAAGGAAGGGAGGAAAGAAAGAAGGGAGGCAGGACAGGAAGGAAGGATGGAGTAAATAAGGAAAGAAGAAGGTAGGAGGGAGGAAAGAAGGAACGGAGGAAGGTAGGGGGAGGAAAGAAGGAGAGAAGGAAGGAGGGAGGAAAGAAGGAAGGGAGGAAGGACAGAAGGAAGGGGGATGGAGGAAGGAAAGAAGGAAGGGAGGAAAGAGAGAGGAAGGAAAGAAAGAGAAGGAGGGAGGGAGGAAGGACAGACGGAAGGAAGGAATGAAGGGAGGAAAGAAGGAACAGTCAAAACAGACGGGGTCAGCTTGACCCGGGAGGACGACACTAAGGTTAAGCAATAAATACAAAACCCTCCGACCTGAAGAACCACTGAAGCAGATCTGAATTTGTCACTGTTTCTAAACACATAAATAAAAGAAAAAAAGAAAAAAAAGGGATTAGTCCATAAAGGATAAAGACACTTTTTTATTGATTTGCCACTGCAACCTTTTCAGTGGTTAATTTTTGAACCTTTGCGGAGCTTCCAGCCGTATCCTCACGCATCAGCGCACACGTGTAATGGTAACAATATGGCGGTAAGTGTAAAAGGTAATGATGAATCCTGCATGCTTTACACTCTCACCACACATCTCTGACTGCTGGAGATTTTATGACTACATCTGATTTTTTATTTTTTTCCTCCTTTCTTTCTAGATTTATGTTGAGCACATAATCTTTGCATCATTACCATATCCTGAAACTGCCGCAGCGTATAAAACTGTCACATAATAGACAATAAAATATCTTCTAACTTCCTGCTGCACTCCTGACGTCTCAAACCCCTTTTATTATTAATTCTTACATGTTAGACAGCAATGTCACAACAGCATTTGTATAATTAGTAGCCTAAGTTTTGTTTTCATTAGTGAGAGTTAACGTGAAGGACTGTTGCCATGGTAACAGACAGGTGACATTACCTGGAGCGCTGATGTGAAACGTTTGGGTTAATGGAGCTGAATGAAGGGACATTCAGACACCATCCATCCATTAACCAGAAAGTATGTTGTGTCTCCATGGTAACGCACCTCCTGAGGTTGTACATTGATACGTGTATGATACTGTTTGTGTGTGTGTGTCAATTAAAATAATTAAACTTATTTACTTTGCCTATATATAGAAATGTGTATATAAGCTGCACAAAAAATGTTAAAAAATGAGTTTTATCTCAACTTTTGTAAACTATGGGTCATATTAGGATGAGTTCGGCTAATATAAATTTATATATGGTGTTTTTACAGCTTTCAAATGTAAAAAAAACCCAGTATGTAAGGGTTAATACAAGACACAGTAGCTAAATTAGTCTCATTTGCAGTTTTTCCTCTACTTATATTTTACAGAATATGATGAATACAACTTGTTTAAATGCTGATTTTTTGGATTATTTTTTCATAAAAACACATCAAACTTGTACATTTGCTGATATAGAAATGTGTATCAGCTGCACAAATATGTAAAAAAAAACCCCACATTTTATCTCTTTTTTTGTAAACTGTGGGTCATATGAAGATGAGTCCAGCTAAAATAAATGTGTATATGGTGTTTTTACAGCTCTCACATGTAAAAAAAATTGGTCATATTTGCCCCTAAACAGTTTATAAGGGTTAAGTCTACATCATATCATTTATAGCAGCTGAAAGGTGCTGCAGCATCGGTGTGATTTCAGCCAATCGAGGCGATCTCTCTCTCTCTCTCTCTCCTCTCTCTCTCTCTCTCTCTCTCTCTCTCTCTCTCTCTCTCTCTCTCTCTCTCGGAAAAAAACCACACAGTCTGATTTGCTGCTGCTGCTCAACACACTTCACATCTCAAGTTTCATGTCACTCACTGCAACAACAAAAAAAACCCAACTTCAGCTCAAACTCAGATTAAAAAGGAGAATACCGTGAGCGACTATCTTTTACTTCCTCTGTGCCTAAGGGACGGGGGGGGGGCCGGGGGGGGGGGGGGGGGGGGGTAATATCCTTAGCGCTGGGTATTCATATCCATCGACGCTGTGCTGCTGCCTATTGGGGTTCAGCAGTGAAGTATGACATTAGAAGCGCTAATAGGATCTGACTGCTGTTGGACAGAATATGTATATTAGAGGAAACTGCCTTTTTTTCCGAGGCCCCCCCCCCCCCCCCCACCCCCCCCCCCTCCCTCCCCTCCTTTAGTGGATTAACCCTCAAGCCTAAGTGATAATTCCTCTGTGGGGACCCTCGGTCGCAGCTGACTGGTTTCTCCCCCCCCCCCATCAAAACCACCATGTGATCAGAGGAAAAGTCCAAATCAGAACTTATTTCCCCCCCGAGGGATGAAACGTACACATTTCAGTGCTGAGAGCAAAAAAAAATGGGAAAAAAATACTGAAACTGGATGAAAGTTTCACATCAGTTGAGAGATGACAGTCCTTCTCGTCTAAGGCAAAAACTGCCAGAAGGGACTTGACTTCACTTCAGTCCTACGAGACAGAAAGTCAGCGTCAGCATTTTTATTTATTTTTTTCCTCTTTTCTTTCAACCTGATAAGAGATTCTGGACAGGTAGGGTCACCTGACGTCAGCAGAGCAGCGAGCGAGGGGGAACGCACACTGCAAACTAAAAAACTGGATGAATAGTGCAGAACTTTTCATTCAGTGGGTTAGATGAAGAGACTCTGAGCTTTTTTGTGGTCATTAAATGATGAATTTTAACGTTAAAGGAGGGATATAATCGACCTGTTGAGGCTTGAGATGAGATATTTAACCTCATATTGGATCCTAAAGTTGTATTTTCCCCTTAAAAAAGCTAAATAATGAGCCAATATGGTGAGATTTCCACCTGTTTCCAGTAAAACTCTACTTTTTTAAAGAAGTTTATCATTTTCTTCATGGTACGTAATGATTTTGTGGTGTTTTAAAGGATGAAACTGGTTATATTATTTATTTTTCTGTCAATAAATCCCATAAAAAAAGAGCAAAACCAGCATATGTTGAGTATTTCTAACCTTCCTGCTCCGTCTGTGTCTCTAAAGCCCTGAAGCACATCCATTTTTATATATAAATCTTTAAAACAGGTTAAAAACACACAGTTTCATACTTTCAGCTGTGGATTTATACAGATAATGAGTATTTCTAGCAGCAGGACAGTGTGTGCAGGATTGACTCGTGTGAATCTTTAACGTTGTTTTTATATAAAATAACCATTAAAGCCTGATTATGATGTTGAGGGTTGTATTTACTGGGGATTTTTTGGCCCAAATTGCATGTCTCCTTATTTACTATGGGACTAAACGGAGGTTTTGTCCTCCTTAAATGGAAGAGAAGCGCTGAAAATTGCAAGTTTAGATCTCATAAAATCTGTATTTGAAGGCTTTTCTTGTTCACAGGTGCAAAGTCTGGGAAAAATAGTTTGTTTAGGTTGATCCTGCGTTTATTTCTGTGTTTGCTCGGTGACTTCTTGGGTGGAAATTGGTCATTACTGTGTTTATTTGACACTTCTCTGTATCTGCTTATCGCGGGGAAACTAGTTTGTGCAAAGTTTAGAGACATTATGATTATATCAGCATGTTGATTTATCATTTTTTAACCCTCCTGTTGTCCTCGAGTCAAGGGAGGGAGGGAGGAATGATGGAAGGGAGGGAAGAAGGAAAGGAAGGAAGGGAGGGAAGAAGGAAGGAAAGGAGGGAAGGAAGGAAGGAAAGGAGGAAGGAAGGAAGGAGGGAAGAAGGAAGGGAAGAAGGAAAGGAAGGAAGGAAGGGAGGGAGGGGAGGAAGAAGGAAGGAAAGGAAGAAGGAGGGAAGGACGGAAGGAAGGAAAAGGATGGAGGACGGAAGGGAAGAAGGAAAGGATGGAGGAAGGAAGGGAAGAAGGAAGGAAGGGAGGGAGGAAGGAAGAAGGAAGGAAAGGAGGGAGGAAGGAAGGGAAAAAAGGAAGGAAGGAAGGACGGAGGAAAGAAGAAAGGAAGGAAGGTAGGAGGGAGGGAGGGAGAAAGGAAAAGAGGAAAGAAGGACAGAGGAAAGAAGGAAGGGAGGAAGGTAGGGAGAAGGAAGAAAGGAACAGTCCATAACAGACGGGGTCAATTTGACCCGGGAGGACGACACGAAATGAGCAGATTTTACTCATAAACAAGCAAAATTAAGTATTGTAAGTATATTCCTCTAAGGTGTAATTTTGCAAAAGAAAGTTTAAATTCCCACAAACTTTCCCACTAACTGAATTAAATCAAACTCAGTGGCGACGCTTTGATGGATTTCAAACTTTCTTCTGTATATTTAATGTTCCCCACACACCTGTTTTACTCAGTGTGCATCACTCAGTAGTTAATATGGAGGGTTTGCAAACATCTGCTATACTGTAATATACTTTTAAACTTTAATTTTAAGATGCAGAGAAACAGGAAACATGTGGTGCTGCACCTTTAAATGATAGAAGTGCACATGGGGTTTGCTTTTATAGGTTGAATCAGTGTTTGGATGTTTATTAGTCAGTGAAACAGAGATATTTGGTTTAAATGCCACCAAATTAAAACATGTTTCTCACAGTATTTTGCTCCTGTTTGGTTTTTTCAAGTCAAGTGAATCATCCAGTCGATCACATTGAATTTTAAGATTTGAGTCCTTCTAACTTGTAGCATCTCATTGAATAAGGAAGCATATATTAAAACTTTAATGCTCCTTTGCAATATAAACCGCCCAAAGTGATAAGCATGAAAATATAAAATAAAGAAATGTTGT